>NW_022154751.1:0-91068 GCF_001633185.2 Quercus lobata
GATAGGCCGACAAAGTGAAAACAAAATTTTAGACCCGAATTCCGTTCATACTCGACCCGGGAAATAAAATACCGAATAAAATAGTAAAAAAATTCGAAAAATTATAAAACCTCTTCCCGGCATTATTTTTAGCCAAAACGGGATGAGGTAGGACGAAAAAGTGAAAAAAAAATTTTAGTCCCGAATTCCGTTCATACTCGACTCGGGTAAGAAAATTCCGAAAAAAATAGTAAAAAAATTCAAAAAATTATTAAACCAATTCCCGACATTATTTTTACCCAAAACGGGAAGACATAGGCCGAAAGAGTGAAAATAAAATTTTAGTCCCGAATGCCGTTCATACTCGACCTTGGAAACAAAATTTCGAATAAAATAGTAAAAAAATTCGAAAAATTATAAAACCTCTTCTCGGCATTATTTTTAGCCAAAACGGGATGAGATAGGCCGAAAAAGTGAAAACAAAATTTTAGTCCCGAATTCCGTTCATACTCGACCCGGGCAAGAAAATTTCGAAAAAAATAGTAAAAAAATAGTAAAAAAATTATAAAAACCTATTCCCGGCATTATTTTTAGCCAAAACGGGAAGATATAGGGCGAAAAAGTGAAAACAAAATTTTAGTCCCGAATTCCGTTCATACTAGACTCGGGAAAGAAAATTCCGAATAAAATAGTAAAAAAATTCGAAAAACTATAAAACCTCTTCCCGGCATTATTTTTAGCCAAAACGGGATGAGATAGGCCGAAAATGTGAAAACGAAATTTTAGTCCCGAATTCCGTTCATACTCGACCCCGGCAAGAAAATTCCATAAAAATAGCAAAAAAATTCAAAAAATTATAAAACTTCTTCCCGGCATTATTTTTAACCAAAACTGGAAGATATAGGCCGAAAAAGTGAAAACAAAATTTTAGTCCCGAATTCCGTTCATACTCGACCCGGGCAAGAAAATTCCAAAAAAATAGTAAAAAAATTCAAAAAATTATAAAACCTCTTCCCGGCATTATTTTTCACCAAAACGAGAAGATATAGGCCGAAAAAGTGAAAACAAAATTTTAGTCCCGAATTCCGTTCATACTCGATCCGGGCAAGAAAATTCCAAAAAAATAGTAAAAAAATTCAAAAAATAATAAAACCTTTTCCCGGCATTATTTTTAGCCAAAACGGGAAGATATAGGCCGAAAAAGTGAAAACAAAATTTTAGTCTCGAATTCCGTTCATACTCGACCCGGGAAATAAAATTCCGAATAAAATAGTAAAAAAATTCGAAAAATAATAAAACCTCTTCCCGGTATTATTTTTAGCCAAAACGGTATGAGATAGGACGAAAAAGTAATAACAAAATTTTAGTCCCGAATTCCGTTCATACTCGACCCGAGAAAGAAAATTTCGAATAAAATATTAAAAAAAATTCAAAAAAATTATAAAACCTCTTCCCGGCAATATTTTTAGCAAACCGGGATGAGATACTCCGAAAAGTTGAAAACGATTCTTGTCCCGAATTTTCTGTTCATGACTCAACCCGGGCAAGAAAAATTCCAAAAAAATAGTAAAAAAATAAAAAAAAATTATAAAACTTCGTCCCGGCATTATTTTTAACCAAAACTGGAAGATATAGGGCGAAACAGTGAAAACAAAATTTTAGTCCCAAATTCTGTACATACTCGACCCGGGCAAGAAAATTCCAAAAAAATAGTAAAAAAATTAAAAAAATTATAAAACCTCTTTCCGGCATTATTTTTCACCAAAACGAGAAGATATAGGCCGAAAAAGTATATACAAAATTTTAGTCCCAAATTCCGTTCATACTCGATCCAGGTAAGAAAATTCAGAAAAAAATTGTGAAAAATTTCAAAAAATTAGAAAACTACTTCCCGGCATTATTTTTAGCCAAAACGGGATGAGATAGGCCGAAAAAGTGAAAACAGAATTTTAGTCCCAAATTCCGTTCATACTCGACCCGGGCATGAAAATTCCAAAAAAATAGTAAAAAAATTCAAAAAATTATAAAACCTCTTCCCGGCATTCTTTTTAACCAAAACGGGAAAATATAGGCCGAAAAAGTGAAAACAAAATTTTAATCCCAAATTCCGTTCATACTCGACCCGGGAAAGAAAATTCCGAACAAAATAGTATAAAAATTCAAAAAATTATAAAACCTCTTCCCGGTATTATTTTTATCAATAACGGGATGAGATAGGCCGACAAAGTGAAAACAAAATTTTAGTCCCGAATTCCATTCATACTCGACCCGGGAAATAAAATACCGAATAAAATAGTAAAAAAATTCGAAAAATTATAAAACCTCTTCCCGGCATTATTTTTAGCCAAAATGGGATGAGATAGGACGAAAAAGTGAAAAAAAAATTTTAGTCCCGAATTCCGTTCATACTCGACTCGGGTAAGAAAATTCCGAAAAAAATAGTAAAAAAATTCAAAAAATTATTAAACCTATTCCCGACATTATTTTTACCCAAAACGGGAAGACATAGGCCGAAAGAGTGAAAATAAAATTTTAGTCCCGAATGCCGTTCATACTCGACCCTGGAAACAAAATTTCGAATAAAATAGTAAAAAAATTCGAAAAATTATAAAACCTCTTCTCGGCATTATTTTTAGCCAAAACGGGATGAGATAGGCCGAAAAAGTGAAAACAAAATTTTAGTCCCGAATTCCGTTCATACTCGACTCGGGTAAGAAAATTCCGAAAAAAATAGTAAAAAAATTCAAAAAATTATTAAACCTATTCCCGACATTATTTTTACCCAAAACGGGAAGATATTGGGCGAAAATGTGAAAACAAAATTTTAGTCCCGAATTCCGTTCATTATACTAGACTCGGAAAGAAAATTGCAAAAAAAAATAGCAAAAAAATTCAAAAAATTAAAAAACCTCTTTCCGGCATTATTTTTAGCCAAAACAGGATGAGATAGGTCGAGAAAGAGTGAAAAAAAATTTAGTCCCGAATTCCGTTCATACTCGACCCGGGAAAGAAAGTTCCGAAAAAAATAGCAAAAAAATTCAAAAAAATTATTAACCTATTCCCGACCATTTTTTTACCCAAACGGGAAGATATAGGCCGAAAGAGTGAATAAAATTTTAGGCGAAATGCCGCTTCTACTCGACCCTGGAAAACAAATTTCGATAAAATAGGTTTAAAAAAATTCGAAAAATTATAAAACCTCTTCTCGGCTTTATTTTTAGCCAAACCGGGATGAGATATGGCCGAAAAAAGTTGAACAAAATTTTTAGTCCCGAATTCCGTTCATACTCGAACCGCGGCAGGAAAATTTCGAAAAAATAGTAAAAAAATTAGTAAAAAAAAATTATTAAAAACCTATTCCCGGCATTATTTTTAGCCAAAACGGGATGAGATAGGCCGAAAATGTGAAAACGAAATTTTAGTCACGAATTCCGTTCATACTCGACCCCGGCAAGAAAATTCCAAAAAAATAGCAAAAAAATTCAAAAAATTATAAAACTTCTTCCCGGCATTATTTTTAACCAAAACTGGAAGATATAGGCCGAAAAAGTGAAAACAAAATTTTAGTCCCGAATTCCGTTCATACTCGACCCGGGCAAGAAAATTCCAAAAAATAGTAAAAAAATTCAAAAAATTATAAAACCTCTTCCCGGCATTATTTTTCACCAAAACGAGAAGATATAGGCCGAAAAAGTGAAAACAAAATTTTAGTCCCGAATTCCGTTCATACTCGACCCGGGCAAGAAAATTCCAAAAAAATAGTAAAAAAATTCAAAAAATTATAAAACCTCTTCCCGGCATTATTTTTCACCAAAACGAGAAGATATAGGCCGAAAAAGTGAAAACAAAATTTTAGTCCCGAGTTCCGTTCATACTCGATCCGGGCAAGAAAATTCCAAAAAAATAGAAAAAAAATTCAAAAAATAATAAAACCTTTTCTCGGCATTATTTTTAGCCAAAACGGGAAGATATAGGCCGAAAAAGTGAAAACAAAATTTTAGTCTCGAATTCCGTTCATACTCGACCCGGGAAATAAAATTCCGAATAAAATAGTAAAAAAATTCGAAAAATAATAAAACCTCTTCCCGGCATTATTTTTAGCCAAAACGGTATGAGATAGGACGAAAAAGTAATAACAAAATTTTAGTCTCGAATTCCGTTCATACTCGACCCGGGAAAGAAAATTTCGAATAAAATAGCAAAAAAATTCGAAAAATTATAAAACATCTTCCCGGCATTATTTTTAGCCAAACCGGGATGAGATAGGCCGAAAAAGTGAAAACGAAATTCTTGTCCCGAATTCTGTTCATACTCAACCCGGGCAAGAAAATTCCAAAAAAATAGTAAAAAAATAAAAAAAAAATTATAAAACTTCTTCCCGGCATTATTTTTAACCAAAACTGGAAGATATAGGGCGAAACAGTGAAAACAAAATTTGAGTCCCAAATTCTGTACATACTCGACCCGGGCAAGAAAATTCCAAAAAAATAGTAAAAAAATTAAAAAAATTATAAAACCTCTTTCCGGCATTATTTTTCACCAAAACGAGAAGATATAGGCCGAAAAGTATATACAAAATTTTAGTCCCAAATTCCGTTCATACTCGATCCAGGTAAGAAAATTCAGAAAAAAATTGTGAAAAATTTCAAAAAATTAGAAAAGCACTTCCCGGCATTATTTCTAGCCAAAACGGGATGAGATAGGCCGAAAAAGTGAAAACTGAATTTTAGTCCCAAATTCCGTTCATACTCGACCCGGGCATGAAAATTCCAAAAAAATAGTAAAAAAATTCAAAAAATTATAAAACCTCTTCCCGGCATTCTTTTTAACCAAAACGGGAAAATATAGGCAAAAGTGAAACAAAATTTAATCCCAAATTCGTTCATACTCGCCGGGAAAGAAAATTCCGAACAATAGTATAAAAATCAAAAATTATAAAACCTCTTCCCGGTATTATTTTATCAAACGGGAATGAATAGGCCGACAAAGTGAAAAACAAATTTTAAGGTCCCGAATTCCATTATACTCGACCTGGGCGGGAAATAAATACCGCATAAAATAGTAAAAAAATTGAAATAATAAAACCTCTTTCCCGCATTATTTTAGCCAAAATGGGATGAGATAGGAACGAAGTGAAAAAAAAAATTTTAGTCCGAATTCCGTCATACTCGACTCGGGTAAGAATTCCGAAAAAATAGTAAAAAATTCAAAAAATTATTAAACCTATTCCCGACAATTATTTTTACCCAAAACGGGAAGACATAAGGCCGAAAGTGAAAATAAAATTTTAGTCCGAATGCCGTTATACTCGACCTCGGAAACAAATTTCAATAAAAGTAAATAAAATTCGAAAAATTATAAAAACTCTTCTCGGCATTATTTTTTTAGCCAAAACGGAATGAGATAGGCCGAAAAGTGAAAACAAAAATTTTAATCCCGAATTCCGTTCATACTCGACCCGGGCAAGAAAATTTCGAAAAAAATAGTAAAAAAATAGTAAAAAAATTATAAAAACCTATTCCCGGCATTATTTTTAGCCAAAACGGGAAGATATAGGGCGAAAAAGTGAAAACAAAATTTTAGTCCCGAATTCCGTTCATACTAGACTCGGGAAAGAAAATTCCGAATAAAATAGTAAAAAAATTCGAAAAACTATAAAACCTCTTCCCGGCATTATTTTTAGCCAAAACGGGATGAGATAGGCCGAAAATGTGAAAACGAAATTTTAGTCCCGAATTCCGTTCATACTCGACCCCGGCAAGAAAATTCCAAAAAAATAGCAAAAAAATTCAAAAAATTATAAAACTTCTTCCCGGCATTATTTTTACCAAAACTGGAAGATATAGGCCGAAAAAGTGAAAACAAAATTTTAGTCCCGAATTCCGTTCATACTCGACCCGGGCAAGAAAATTCCAAAAAAATAGTAAAAAAATTCAAAAAATTATAAAACCTCTTCCCGGCATTATTTTTCACCAAAACGAGAAGATATAGGCCGAAAAAGTGAAAACAAAATTTTAGTCCCGAATTCTGTACATACTCGATCCGGGCAAGAAAATTCCAAAAAAATAGTAAAAAAATTCAAAAAATAATAAAACCTTTTCCCGGCATTATTTTTAGCCAAAACGGGAAGATATAGGTCGAAAAAGTGAAAACAAAATTTTAGTCTCGAATTCCGTTCATACTCGACCCGGGAAATAAAATTCCGAATAAAATAGTAAAAAAATTCGAAAAATAATAAAACCTCTTCCCGGCATTATTTTTAGCCAAAACGGTGTGAGATAGGACGAAAAAGTAATAACAAAATTTTAGTCTCGAATTCCGTTCATACTCGACCCGGGAAAGAAAATTTCGAATAAAATAGTAAAAAAATTCGAAAAATTATAAAACCTCTTCCCGGCATTATTTTTAGCCAAACCGGGATGAGATAGGCCGAAAAAGTGAAAACGAAATTCCTGTCCCGAATTCTGTTCATACTCAACCCGGGCAAGAAAATTCCAAAAAAATAGTAAAAAAATAAAAAAAAAATTATAAAACTTCTTCCCGGCATTATTTTTAACCAAAACTGGAAGATATAGGGCGAAACAGTGAAAACAAAATTTTAGTCCCAAATTCTGTACATACACGACCCGGGCAAGAAAATTCCAAAAAAATAGTAAAAAAATTAAAAAAATTATAAAACCACTTTCCGGCATTATTTTTCACCAAAACGAGAAGATATAGGCCAAAAAAGTATATACAAAATTTTAGTCCCAAATTCCGTTCATACTCGATCCAGGTAAGAAAATTCAGAAAAAAATTGTGAAAAATTAGAAAACCACTTCCCGGCATTATTTCTAGCCAAAACGGGATGAGATAGGCCGAAAAAGTGAAAACTGAATTTTAGTCCCAAATTCCGTTCATACTCGACCCGGGCATGAAAATTCCAAAAAAATAGTAAAAAAATTCAAAAAATTATAAAACCTCTTCCCGGCATTCTTTTTAACCAAAACGGGAAAATATAGGCCGAAAAAGTGAAAACAAAATTTTAATCCCAAATTCCGTTCATACTCGACCCGGGAAAGAAAATTCCGAACAAAATAGTATAAAAATTCAAAAAATTATAAAACCTCTTCCCGGTATTATTTTTATCAATAACGGGATGAGATAGGCCGACAAAGTGAAAACAAAATTTTAGTCCCGAATTCCGTTCATACTCGACCCGGGAAATAAAATACCGAATAAAATAGTAAAAAAATTCGAAAAATTATAAAACCTCTTCCCGGCATTATTTTTAGCCAAAACGGGATGAGATAGGACGAAAAAGTGAAAAAAAAATTTTAGTCCCGAATTCCGTTCATACTCTACTCGGGTAAGAAAATTCCGAAAAAAATAGTAAAAAAATTCAAAAAATTATTAAACCTATTCCCGACATTATTTTTACCCAAAACGGGAAGATATAGGCCGAAAGAGTGAAAATAAAATTTTAGTCCCGAATGGCGTTCATACTCGACCCTGGAAACAAAATTTCGAATAAAATAGTAAAAAAATTCGAAAAATTATAAAACCTCTTCTCGGCATTATTTTTAGCCAAAACGGGATGAGATAGGCCGAAAAAGTGAAAACAAAATTTTAGTCCCGAATTCCGTTCATACTCGACCCGGGCAAGAAAATTTCGAAAAAAATAGTAAAAAAATAGTAAAAAAATTATAAAAACCTATTCCCGGCATTATTTTTAGCCAAAACGGGAAGATATAGGGCGAAAAAGTGAAAACAAAATTTTAGTCCCGAATTCCGTTCATACTAGACTCGGGAAAGAAAATTCCGAATAAAATAGTAAAAAAATTCGAAAAACTATAAAACCTCTTCCCGGCATTATTTTTAGCCAAAACGGGATGAGATAGGCCGAAAAGTGAAAACGAAATTTTAGTCCCGAATTCCGTTCATACTCGACCCCGGCAAGAAAATTCCAAAAAAATAGCAAAAAAATTCAAAAAATTTATAAAACTTCTTCCCGGCATTATTTTTAACCAAAACTGGAAGATATAGGCCGAAAAAGTGAAAACAAATTTTAGTCCCGAATCCGTTCAAACTCGACCCGGAAGAAATTCCAAAAAATAATAAAAAATTCAAAAAATATAAAACTCCTCCCGCATTATTTTTCACCCAAACGAGAGATATGGCCGAAAAATGAAACAAAATTTAGTCCCGATTCCGTTCATACTCGACCCGGGCAAGAAAATTCCAAAAAATAGTAAAAATTCCAAAAAATTATAAAAAACTTTCCCGGCATTATTTTAGCCAAAACGGGAAGAATATAGGTTCGAAAAGTGAAAAACAAAATTTGAGTCCGAAATTCCGTCAATACTCGCCCCGGGAAATAAAATTCCGAATAAAATAGTAAATAATTCGAAAATAATAAACCTCTTCCCGGCATTATTTTTAGCCAAAACGGGATGAGATAGGTCGAAAAAGTAAAAACAAAATTTTAGTCTCGAATTCCGTTCATACTCGACCCGGGAAAGAAAATTCCGAATAAAATAGTAAAAAAATTCGAAAAATTATAAAACCTCTTCCCGGCATTATTTTTAGCCAAACCGGGATGAGATAGGCCGAAAAAGTGAAAACGAAATTTTTGCCCCGAATTCTGTTCATACTCGACCCGGGCAAGAAAATTCCAAAAAAATAGTAAAAAAATTCAAAAAATTATAAAACTTCTACCCGGCATTATTTTTAACCAAAACTGGAAGATATAGGCCGAAACAGTGAAAACAAAATTTTAGTCCCAAATTCCGTACATATTCGACCCGGGCAAGAAAATTCCAAAAAAATAGTAAAAAAATTAAAAAAATTACAAAACCTCTTCACGTCATTATTTTTCACCAAAACGAGAAGATATAGGCCGAAAAAGTATATACAAAATTTTAGTCCCAAATTCCGTTCATACTCGATCCAGGTAAGAAAATTCAGAAAAAAATTGTGAAAAATTTCTAAAAATTAGAAAACCACTTCCCGGTATTATTTCTAGCCAAAACGGGATGAGATAGGCCGAAAAAGTGAAAACAGAATTTTAGTCCCAAATTCCGTTCATACTCGACCCGGGCATGAAAATTCCAAAAAAATTGTAAAAAAATTCAAAAAATTATTAAACCTCTTCCCGGCATTATTTTTAACCAAAACTGGAAAATATAGGCCGAAAAAGTGAAAATAAAATTTTAATCCCAAATTCCGTTCATACTCGACCCGGGGAAGAAAATTCCGAATAAAATAGTAAAAAAATTCGAAAAATTATAAAACCTCTTCCCGGAATTATTTTTAGCCGAAACGGGGTGAGATAGGATGAAAAAGTAAAAACAAAATTTTAGTCTCGAATTCCGTTCATACTCGACCCGGGAAAGAAAATTCCGAATAAAATAGTAAAAAAATTCGAAAAATTATAAAACCTCTTCCCGGCATTATTTTTAGCCAAACCGGGATGAGATAGGCCGAAAAAGTGAAAACGAAATTTTTGTCCCGAATTCTGTTCATACTCGACCCGGGCAAGAAAATTCCAAAAAAATAGTAAAAAAATTCAAAAAATTATAAAACTTCTTCCCGGCATTATTTTTAACCAAAACTGGAAGATATAGGCCGAAAAAGTGAAAACAAAATTTTAGTCCCGAATTCCGTTCATACTCGACCCGGGCAAGAAAATTCCAAAAAAATAGTAAAAAAATTCAAAAAATTATAAAACCTCTTCCCGGCATTATTTTTCACCAAAACGAGAAGATATAGGCCGAAAAAGTGAAAACAAAATTTTAGTCCCGAATTCCGGTCATACTCGACCCGGGCAAGAAAATTCCAAAAAAATAGTAAAAAAATTAAAAAAATTATAAAACCTTTTCCCGGCATTATTTTTAGCCAAAACGGGAAGATTAGGCCGAAAAAGTGAAAACGGGGATCCCGAGAAAAAAGTGAAAACTCCGAATTCCGTTACTCGATCCGGGCAAGAAAATTTCCAAAAAAAATAGTAAAAAAATTCAAAAATTATAAACCTCTTCCCGGCATTATTTTTCACCAAAACGAGAAGATATAGGCCGAAAAAGTGAAAACAAAATTTTAGTCCCGAATTCTGTTCATACTCGATCCGGGCAAGAAAATTCCAAAAAAATAGTAAAAAAATTCAAAAAATAATAAAACCTTTTCCCGGCATTATTTTTAGCCAAAACGGGAAGATATAGGTCGAAAAAGTGAAAACAAAATTTTAGTCTCGAATTCCGTTCATACTCGACCCGGGAAATAAAATTCCGAATAAAATAGTAAAAAAATTCGAAAAATAATAAAACCTCTTCCCGGCATTATTTTTAGCCAAAACGGTGTGAGATAGGACGAAAAAGTAATAACAAAATTTTAGTCTCGAATTCCGTTCATACTCGACCCGGGAAAGAAAATTTCGAATAAAATAGTAAAAAAATTCGAAAAATTATAAAACCTCTTCCCGGCATTATTTTTAGCCAAACCGGGATGAGATAGGCCGAAAAAGTGAAAACGAAATTCCTGTCCCGAATTCTGTTCATGCTCAACCCGGGCAAGAAAATTCCAAAAAAATAGTAAAAAAATAAAAAAAAAATTATAAAACTCCTTCCCGGCATTATTTTTAACCAAAACTGGAAGATATAGGGCGAAACAGTGAAAAAAAAATTTTAGTCCCAAATTCTGTACATAGTCGACCCGGGCAAGAAAATTCCAAAAAAATAGTAAAAAAATTAAAAAAATTATAAAACCTCTTTCCGGCATTATTTTTCACCAAAACGAGAAGATATAGGCCGAAAAAGTATATACAAAATTTTAGTCCCAAATTCCGTTCATACTCGATCCAGGTAAGAAAATTCAGAAAAAAATTGTGAAAAATTTCAAAAAATTAGAAAAGCACTTCCCGGCATTATTTCTAGCCAAAACGGGATGAGATAGGCCGAAAAAGTGAAAACTGAATTTTAGTCCCAAATTCCGTTCATACTCGACCCGGGCATGAAAATTCCAAAAAAATAGTAAAAAAATTCAAAAAATTATAAAACCTCTTCCCGGCATTCTTTTTAACCAAAACGGGAAAATATAGGCCGAAAAAGTGAAAACAAAATTTTAATCCCAAATTCCGTTCATACTCGACCCGGGAAAGAAAATTCCGAACAAAATAGTATAAAAATTCAAAAAATTATAAAACCTCTTCCCGGTATTATTTTTATCAATAACGGGATGAGATAGGCCGACAAAGTGAAAACAAAATTTTAGTCCCGAATTCCGTTCATACTCGACCCGGGAAATAAAATACCGAATAAAATAGTAAAAAAATTCGAAAAATTATAAAACCTCTTCCCGGCATTATTTTTAGCCAAAACGGGATGAGATAGGACGAAAAAGTGAAAAAAAAATTTTAGTCCCGAATTCCGTTCATACTCGACTCGGGTAAGAAAATTCCGAAAAAAATAGTAAAAAAATTCAAAAAATTATTAAACCTATTCCCGACATTATTTTTACCCAAAACGGGAAGATATAGGCCGAAAGAGTGAAAATAAAATTTTAGTCCCGAATGGCGTTCATACTCGACCCTGGAAACAAAATTTCGAATAAAATAGTAAAAAAATTCGAAAAATTATAAAACCTCTTCTCGGCATTATTTTTAGCCAAAACGGGATGAGATAGGCCGAAAAAGTGAAAACAAAATTTTAGTCCCGAATTCCGTTCATACTCGACCCGGGCAAGAAAATTTCGAAAAAAATAGTAAAAAAATAGTAAAAAAATTATAAAAACCTATTCCCGGCATTATTTTTAGCCAAAACGGGAAGATATAGGGCGAAAAAGTGAAAACAAAATTTTAGTCCCGAATTCCGTTCATACTAGACTCGGGAAAGAAAATTCCGAATAAAATAGTAAAAAAATTCGAAAAACTATAAAACCTCTTCCCGGCATTATTTTTAGCCAAAACGGGATGAGATAGGCCGAAAATGTGAAAACGAAATTTTAGTCCCGAATTCCGTTCATACTCGACCCTCGGCAAGAAAATTCCAAAAAAATAGCAAAAAAATTCAAAAAATTATAAAACTTCTTCCCGGCATTATTTTTAACCAAAACTGGAAGATATAGGCCGAAAAAGTGAAAACAAAATTTTAGTCCCGAATTCCGTTCATACTCGACCCGGGCAAGAAAATTCCAAAAAAATAGTAAAAAAATTCAAAAAATTATAAAACCTCTTCCCGGCATTATTTTTCACCAAAACGAGAAGATATAGGCCGAAAAAGTGAAAACAAAATTTTAGTCCCGAATTCCGTTCATACTCGATCCGGGCAAGAAAATTCCAAAAAAATAGTAAAAAAATTCAAAAAATAATAAAACCTTTTCCCGGCATTATTTTTAGCCAAAACGGGAAGATATAGGTCGAAAAAGTGAAAACAAAATTTTAATCCCAAATTCCGTTCATACTCGACCCGGGAATGAAAATTCCGAACAAAATAGTATAAAAATTCGAAAAATTATAAAACCTCTTCCCGGTATTATTTTTATCAATAACGGGATGAGATAGGCCGACAAAGTGAAAACAAAATTTTAGTCCCGAATTCCGTTCATACTCGACCCGGGAAATAAAATACCGAATAAAATAGTAAAAAAATTCGAAAAATTATAAAACCTCTTCCCGGCATTATTTTTAGCCAAAACGGGATGAGATAGGACGAAAAAGTGAAAACAAAATTTTAGTCCCGAATTCCGTTCATACTCGACCCGGGCAAGAAAATTCCGAAAACAATAGTAAAAAAATTCAAAAAATTATAAAACCTATTCCCGGTATTATTTCTAGCCAAAACAAGAAGATATAGGCCGAAAAATTGAAAAGAAAATTTTAGTCCTGAATTCCGTTCATACTAGACTCGGGAAAGAAAATTCCGAATAAAATAGTAAAAAAATTCGAAAAATTATAAAACCTCTTCTCGGCATTATTTTTAGCCAAAACGGGATGAGATAGGCCGAAAAAGTGAAAACAAAATTTTAGTCCCGAATTCCGTTCATACTCGACCCGGGCAAGAAAATTCCGAAAAAAATAGTAAAAAAATTCAAAAAATTATAAAAACCCATTCCCGGCATTATTTTTAGCCAAAACGGGATGATATAGGCCGAAAAAGTGAAAACAAAATTGCAGTCCCAATTTCCGTTCATACTCGACCCGGGAAAGAAAATTCCGAATAAAATAGTATAAAAATTGAAAAAATTATTAAATCTCTTCCCGGTATTATTTATATCAATAACGGGATGAGATAGGCCGAAAAAGTGAAAACAAAATTTTAAACCCGAATTCCGTTCATACTCGACCCGGGAAATAAAATTCCGAATATAGTAAAAAAATTCGAAAAACTATAAAACCTCTTCCCGGCATTATTTTTAGCCAAAACGGGATGAGATAGGTCGAAAATGTGAAAACGAAATTTTAGTCCCGAATTCCGTTCATACTCGACCCTGGCAAGAAAATTCCAAAAAAATAGCAAAAAAATTCAAAAAATTATAAAACTTCTTCCCGGCATTATTTTTAACCAAAACTGGAAGATATAGGCCGAAAAAGTGAAAACAAAATTTTAGTCCCGAATTCCGTTCATACTCGACCCGGGCAAGAAAATTCCAAAAAAATAATAAAAAAATTATAGAACCTCCTCCCGGCATTATTTTTCACCAAAACGAGAAGATATAGGCCGAAAAAGTGAAAACAAAATTTTAGTCCCGAAGTCCGTTCATACTCGACCCGGGAAATAAAATTCCGAATAAAATAGTAAAATAATTCGAAAAATAATAAAACCTCTTCCCGGCATTATTTTTAGCCAAAACGGGATGAGATAGGCCGAAAAAGTAAAAACAAAATTTTAGTCCCGAATTCCGTTCATACTCGACCCGGGAAATAAAATTCCGAATAAAATAGTAAAATAATTCGAAAAATAATAAAACCTCTTCCCGGCATTATTTTTAGCCAAAACGGGATGAGATAGGTCGAAAAAGTAAAAACAAAATTTTAGTCCCGAATTCCGTTCATACTCGACCCGGGAAATAAAATTCCGAATAAAATAGTAAAATAATTCGAAAAATAATAAAACCTCTTCCCGGCATTATTTTTAGCCAAAACGGGATGAGATAGGCCGAAAAAGTGAAAACAAAATTTTAGTCCCGAATTCCGTTCATACTCGACCCGGGCAAGAAAATTCCAAAAAAATAATAAAAAAATTCAAAAAATTATAAAACTTCTTCCCGGCATTATTTTTAACCAAAACTGGAAGATATAGGCCGAAACAGTGAAAACAAAATTTTAGTCCCAAATTCCGTACATATTCGACCCGGGCAAGAAAATTCCAAAAAAATAGTAAAAAAATTAAAAAAATTACAAAACATCTTCACGTCATTATTTTTCACCAAAACGAGAAGATATAGGCCGAAAAAGTATATACAAAATTTTAGTCCCAAATTCCGTTCATACTCGATCCAGGTAAGAAAATTCAGAAAAAAATTGTGAAAAATTTCTAAAAATTAGAAAACCACTTCCCGGTATTATTTCTAGCCAAAACGGGATGAGATAGGCCGAAAAAGTGAAAACAGAATTTTAGTCCCAAATTCCGTTCATACTCGACCCGGGCATGAAAATTCCAAAAAAATTGTAAAAAAATTCAAAAAATTATTAAACCTCTTCCCGGCATTATTTTTAACCAAAACTGGAAAATATAGGCCGAAAAAGTGAAAATAAAATTTTAATCCCAAATTCCGTTCATACTCGACCCGGGGAAGAAAATTCCGAATAAAATAGTAAAAAAATTCGAAAAATTATAAAACCTCTTCCCGGAATTATTTTTAGCCGAAACGGGGTGAGATAGGATGAAAAAGTAAAAACAAAATTTTAGTCTCGAATTCCGTTCATACTCGACCCGGGAAAGAAAATTCCGAATAAAATAGTAAAAAAATTCGAAAAATTATAAAACCTCTTCCCGGCATTATTTTTAGCCAAACCGGGATGAGATAGGCCGAAAAAGTGAAAACAAAATTTTAGTCCCGAATTCCGTTCATACTCGACCCGGGCAAGAAAATTTCGAAAAAAATAGTAAAAAAATAGTAAAAAAATTATAAAAACCTATTCCCGGCATTATTTTTAGCCAAAACGGGAAGATATAGGGCGAAAAAGTGAAAACAAAATTTTAGTCCCGAATTCCGTTCATACTAGACTCGGGAAAGAAAATTCCGAATAAAATAGTAAAAAAATTCGAAAAACTATAAAACCTCTTCCCGGCATTATTTTTAGCCAAAACGGGATGAGATAGGCCGAAAATGTGAAAACGAAATTTTAGTCCCGAATTCCGTTCATACTCGACCCCGGCAAGAAAATTCCAAAAAAATAGCAAAAAAATTCAAAAAATTATAAAACTTCTTCCCGGCATTATTTTTAACCAAAACTGGAAGATATAGGCCGAAAAAGTGAAAACAAAATTTTAGTCCCGAATTCCGTTCATACTCGACCCGGGCAAGAAAATTCCAAAAAAATAGTAAAAAAATTCAAAAAATTATAAAACCTCTTCCCGGCATTATTTTTCACCAAAACGAGAAGATATAGGCCGAAAAAGTGAAAACAAAATTTTAGTCCCGAATTCCGTTCATACTCGATCCGGGCAAGAAAATTCCAAAAAAATAGTAAAAAAATTCAAAAAATAATAAAACCTTTTCCCGGCATTATTTTTAGCCAAAACGGGAAGATATAGGCCGAAAAAGTGAAAACAAAATTTTAATCCCAAATTCCGTTCATACTCGACCCGGGAATGAAAATTCCGAACAAAATAGTATAAAAATTCGAAAAATTATAAAACCTCTTCCCGGTATTATTTTTATCAATAACGGGATGAGATAGGCCGACAAAGTGAAAACAAAATTTTAGTCCCGAATTCCGTTCATACTCGACCCGGGAAATAAAATACCGAATAAAATAGTAAAAAAATTCGAAAAATTATAAAACCTCTTCCCGGCATTATTTTTAGCCAAAACGGGATGAGATAGGACGAAAAAGTGAAAACAAAATTTTAGTCCCGAATTCCGTTCATACTCGACCCGGGCAAGAAAATTCCGAAAACAATAGTAAAAAAATTCAAAAAATTATAAAACCTATTCCCGGTATTATTTCTAGCCAAAACAAGAAGATATAGGCCGAAAAATTGAAAAGAAAATTTTAGTCCTGAATTCCGTTCATACTAGACTCGGGAAAGAAAATTCCGAATAAAATAGTAAAAAAATTCGAAAAATTATAAAACCTCTTCTCGGCATTATTTTTAGCCAAAACGGGATGAGATAGGCCGAAAAAGTGAAAACAAAATTTTAGTCCCGAATTCCGTTCATACTCGACCCGGCAAGAAAATTCCGAAAAAAATAGTAAAAAAATTCAAAAAATTATAAAAACCCATTCCCGGCATTATTTTTAGCCAAAACGGGATGATATAGGCCGAAAAAGTGAAAACAAAATTGCAGTCCCAATTTCCGTTCATACTCGACCCGGGAAAGAAAATTCCGAATAAAATAGTATAAAAATTGAAAAAATTATTAAATCTCTTCCCGGTATTATTTATATCAATAACGGGATGAGATAGGCCGAAAAAGTGAAAACAAAATTTTAAACCCGAATTCCGTTCATACTCGACCCGGGAAATAAAATTCCGAATATAGTAAAAAAATTCGAAAAACTATAAAACCTCTTCCCGGCATTATTTTTAGCCAAAACGGGATGAGATAGGTCGAAAATGTGAAAACGAAATTTTAGTCCCGAATTCCGTTCATACTCGACCCTGGCAAGAAAATTCCAAAAAAATAGCAAAAAAATTCAAAAAATTATAAAACTTCTTCCCGGCATTATTTTTAACCAAAACTGGAAGATATAGGCCGAAAAAGTGAAAACAAAATTTTAGTCCCGAATTCCGTTCATACTCGACCCGGGCAAGAAAATTCCAAAAAAATAATAAAAAAATTATAAAACCTCCTCCCGGCATTATTTTTCACCAAAACGAGAAGATATAGGCCGAAAAAGTGAAAACAAAATTTTAGTCCCGAAGTCCGTTCATACTCGACCCGGGAAATAAAATTCCGAATAAAATAGTAAAATAATTCGAAAAATAATAAAACCTCTTCCCGGCATTATTTTTAGCCAAAACGGGATGAGATAGGTCGAAAAAGTAAAAACAAAATTTTAGTCCCGAATTCCGTTCATACTCGACCCGGGAAATAAAATTCCGAATAAAATAGTAAAATAATTCGAAAAATAATAAAACCTCTTCCCGGCATTATTTTTAGCCAAAACGGGATGAGATAGGTCGAAAAAGTAAAAACAAAATTTTAGTCTCGAATTCCGTTCATACTCGACCCGGGAAAGAAAATTCCGAATAAAATAGTAAAAAAATTCTAAAAATTATAAAACCTCTTCCCGGCATTATTTTTAGCCAAACCGGGATGAGATAGGCCGAAAAAGTGAAAACGAAATTTTTGCCCCGAATTCTGTTCATACTCGACCCGGGCAAGAAAATTCCAAAAAAATAGTAAAAAAATTCAAAAAATTATAAAACTTCTTCCCGGCATTATTTTTAACCAAAACTGGAAGATATAGGCCGAAACAGTGAAAACAAAATTTTAGTCCCAAATTCCGTACATATTCGACCCGGGCAAGAAAATTCCAAAAAAATAGTAAAAAAATTAAAAAAATTACAAAACATCTTCACGTCATTATTTTTCACCAAAACGAGAAGATATAGGCCGAAAAAGTATATACAAAATTTTAGTCCCAAATTCCGTTCATACTCGATCCAGGTAAGAAAATTCAGAAAAAAATTGTGAAAAATTTCTAAAAATTAGAAAACCACTTCCCGGCATTATTTCTAGCCAAAACGGGATGAGATAGGCCGAAAAAGTGAAAACAGAATTTTAGTCCCAAATTCCGTTCATACTCGACCCGGGCATGAAAATTCCAAAAAAATTGTAAAAAAATTCAAAAAATTATTAAACCTCTTCCCGGCATTATTTTTAACCAAAACTGGAAAATATAGGCCGAAAAAGTGAAAATAAAATTTTAATCCCAAATTCCGTTCATACTCGACCCGGGGAAGAAAATTCCGAATAAAATAGTAAAAAAATTCGAAAAATTATAAAACCTCTTCCCGGAATTATTTTTAGCCGAAACGGGGTGAGATAGGATGAAAAAGTAAAAACAAAATTTTAGTCTCGAATTCCGTTCATACTCGACCCGGGAAAGAAAATTCCGAATAAAATAGTAAAAAAATTCGAAAAATTATAAAACCTCTTCCCGGCATTATTTTTAGCCAAACCGGGATGAGATAGGCCGAAAAAGTGAAAACAAAATTTTAGTCCCGAATTCCGTTCATACTCGACCCGGGCAAGAAAATTTCGAAAAAAATAGTAAAAAAATAGTAAAAAAATTATAAAAACCTATTCCCGGCATTATTTTTAGCCAAAACGGGAAGATATATGGCGAAAAAGTGAAAACAAAATTTTAGTCCCGAATTCCGTTCATACTAGACTCGGGAAAGAAAATTCCGAATAAAATAGTAAAAAAATTCGAAAAACTATAAAACCTCTTCCCGGCATTATTTTTAGCCAAAACGGGATGAGATAGGCCGAAAATGTGAAAACGAAATTTTAGTCCCGAATTCCGTTCATACTCGACCCCGGCAAGAAAATTCCAAAAAAATAGCAAAAAAATTCAAAAAATTATAAAACTTCTTCCCGGCATTATTTTTAACCAAAACTGGAAGATATAGGCCGAAAAAGTGAAAACAAAATTTTAGTCCCGAATTCCGTTCATACTCGACCCGGGCAAGAAAATTCCAAAAAATAGTAAAAAAATTCAAAAAATTATAAAACCTCTTCCCGGCATTATTTTTCACCAAAACGAGAAGATATAGGCCGAAAAAGTGAAAACAAAATTTTAGTCCCGAATTCCGTTCATACTCGATACGGGCAAGAAAATTCCAAAAAAATAGTAAAAAAATTCAAAAAATAATAAAACCTTTTCCCGGCATTATTTTTAGCCAATACGGGAAGATATAGGCCGAAAAAGTGAAAACAAAATTTTAATCCCAAATTCCGTTCATACTCGACCCGGGAATGAAAATTCCGAACAAAATAGTATAAAAATTCGAAAAATTATAAAACCTCTTCCCGGTATTATTTTTATCAATAACGGGATGAGATAGGCCGACAAAGTGAAAACAAAATTTTAGTCCCGAATTCCGTTCATGCTCGACCCGGGAAATAAAATACGGACTAAAATAGTAAAAAAATTCGAAAAATTATAAAACCTCTTCCCGGCATTATTTTTAGCCAAAACGGGATGAGATAGGACGAAAAAGTGAAAACAAAATTTTAGTCCCGAATTCCGTTCATACTCGACCCGGGCAAGAAAATTCCGAAAACAATAGTAAAAAAATTCAAAAAATTATAAAACCTATTCCCGGTATTATTTCTAGCCAAAACAAGAAGATATAGGCCGAAAAATTGAAAAGAAAATTTTAGTCCTGAATTCCGTTCATACTAGACTCGGGAAAGAAAATTCCGAATAAAATAGTAAAAAAATTCGAAAAATTATAAAACCTCTTCTCGGCATTATTTTTAGCCAAAACGGGATGAGATAGGCCGAAAAAGTGAAAACAAAATTTTAGTCCCGAATTCCGTTCATACTCGACCCGGGCAAGAAAATTCCGAAAAAAATAGTAAAAAAATTCAAAAAATTATAAAAACCCATTCCCGGCATTATTTTTAGCCAAAACGGGATGATATAGGCCGAAAAAGTGAAAACAAAATTGCAGTCCCAATTTCCGTTCATACTCGACCCGGGAAAGAAAATTCCGAATAAAATAGTATAAAAATTGAAAAAATTATTAAATCTCTTCCCGGTATTATTGATATCAATAACGGGATGAGATAGGCCGAAAAAGTGAAAACAAAATTTTAAACCCGAATTCCGTTCATACTCGACCCGGGAAATAAAATTCCGAATATAGTAAAAAAATTCGAAAAACTATAAAACCTCTTCCCGGCATTATTTTTAGCCAAAACGGGATGAGATAGGTCGAAAATGTGAAAACGAAATTTTAGTCCCGAATTCCGTTCATACTCGACCCTGGCAAGAAAATTCCAAAAAAATAGCAAAAAAATTCAAAAAATTATAAAACTTCTTCCCGGCATTATTTTTAACCAAAACTGGAAGATATAGGCCGAAAAAGTGAAAACAAAATTTTAGTCCCGAATTCCGTTCATACTCGACCCGGGCAAGAAAATTCCAAAAAAATAATAAAAAAATTATAAAACCTCCTCCCGGCATTATTTTTCACCAAAACGAGAAGATATAGGCCGAAAAAGTGAAAACAAAATTTTAGTCCCGAAGTCCGTTCATACTCGACCCGGGAAATAAAATTCCGAATAAAATAGTAAAATAATTCGAAAAATAATAAAACCTCTTCCCGGCATTATTTTTAGCCAAAACGGGATGAGATAGGTCGAAAAAGTAAAAACAAAATTTTAGTCCCGAATTCCGTTCATACTCGACCCGGGAAATAAAATTCCGAATAAAATAGTAAAATAATTCGAAAAATAATAAAACCTCTTCCCGGCATTATTTTTAGCCAAAACGGGATGAGATAGGTCGAAAAAGTAAAAACAAAATTTTAGTCTCGAATTCCGTTCATACTCGACCCGGGAAAGAAAATTCCGAATAAAATAGTAAAAAAATTCGAAAAATTATAAAACCTCTTCCCGGCATTATTTTTAGCCCGGGAGATAGGCCGAAAAAGGAAAACGTTTGCCCCGAATTCTGTTCATACTCGACCCGGGCAAGAAAATTCCAAAAAAATAGTAAAAAAATTCAAAAAATTATAAAACTTCTACCCGGCATTATTTTTAACCAAAACTGGAAGATATAGGCCGAAACAGTGAAAACAAAATTTTAGTCCCAAATTCCGTACATATTCGACCCGGGCAAGAAAATTCCAAAAAAATAGTAAAAAAATTAAAAAAATTACAAAACCTCTTCACGTCATTATTTTTCACCAAAACGAGAAGATATAGGCCGAAAAAGTATATACAAAATTTTAGTCCCAAATTCCGTTCATACTCGATCCAGGTAAGAAAATTCAGAAAAAAATTGTGAAAAATTTCTAAAAATTAGAAAACCACTTCCCGGCATTATTTCTAGCCAAAACGGGATGAGATAGGCCGAAAAAGTGAAAACAGAATTTTAGTCCCAAATTCCGTTCATACTCGACCCGGGCATGAAAATTCCAAAAAAATTGTAAAAAAATTCAAAAAATTATAAAACCTCTTCCCGGCATTATTTTTAACCAAAACGGGAAAATATAGGCCGAAAAAGTGAAAATAAAATTTTAATCCCAAATTCCGTTCATACTCGACCCGGGGAAGAAAATTCCGAATAAAATAGTAAAAAAATTCGAAAAATTATAAAACCTCTTCCCGGAATTATTTTTAGCCGAAACGGGGTGAGATAGGATGAAAAAGTAAAAACAAAATTTTAGTCTCGAATTCCGTTCATACTCGACCCGGGAAAGAAAATTCCGAATAAAATAGTAAAAAAATTCGAAAAATTATAAAACCTCTTCCCGGCATTATTTTTAGCCAAACCGGGATGAGATAGGCCGAAAAAGTGAAAACGAAATTTTTGTCCCGAATTCTGTTCATACTCGACCCGGGCAAGAAAATTCCAAAAAAATAGTAAAAAAATTCAAAAAATTATAAAACTTCTTCCCGGCATTATTTTTAACCAAAACTGGAAGATACAGGCCGAAAAAGTGAAAACAAAATTTTAGTCCCGAATACCGTTCATACTCGACCGGTGGCAAGAAAATTCCAAAAAAATAGTAAAAATTCAAAAAATTATAAATACCTTCTTCCCGGCATTATTTTTCAGCCAAAACGAGAAGATATAGGCAAGAAATGAAAACAAAAATTTTAGTCCGAATTCCGTTCATACTCGACCCGGCAAGAAAATTCCCACAAAAAATAGTAAAAAATTCAAAAAATTTAAAACTTCTTCCCGCATTATTTTTAACACAAAACTGGAAGATATAGGCCGAAAAATGTGAAAACAAAATTTTAGTCCGAATAATAACGCGTTCATATCGACCCGGGCAAGTAAATTTCCAAAAAATAGTAAAAATTCAAAAAATTATAAAACTTCTTCCCGGCATTATTTTTAACCAAAACTGGAAGATATAGGCCGAAAAAGTGAAAACAAAATTTTAGTCCCGAATTCCGTTCATACTCGACCCGGGCAAGAAAATTCCAAAAAAATAGTAAAAAAATTCAAAAAATTATAAAACCTCTTCCCGGCATTATTTTTCACCAAAACGAGAAGATATAGGCCGAAAAAGTGAAAACAAAATTTTAGTCCCGAATTCCGTTCATACTCGACCCGGGCAAGAAAATTCCAAAAAAATAGTAAAAAAATTCGAAAAATAATAAAACCTCTTCCCGGCATTATTTTTAGCCAAAACGGGATGAGATAGGACGAAAAAGTAAAACAAAATTTTAGTCTCGAATTCCGTTCATACTCGACCCGGGAAAGAAAATTCCGAATAAAATAGTAAAAAAATTCGAAAAATTATAAAACCTCTTCCCGGCATTATTTTTAGTCAAACCGGGACGAGATAGGCCGAAAAAGTGAAAACGAAATTTTTGTCCCGAATTCTGTTCATACTCGACCCAGGCAAGAAAATTCCAAAAAAATAGTAAAAAAATTCAAAAAATTAGAAAACTTCTTCCCGGCATTATTTTTAACCAAAACTGGAAGATATAGGCCGAAACAGTGAAAACAAAATTTTAGTCCCAAATTCCGTACATATTCGACCCGGGCAAGAAAATTCCAAAAAAATAGTAAAAAAATTAAAAAAATTATAAAACCTCTTCACAGCATTATTTTTCACCAAAACGAGAAGATATAGGCCGAAAAATTATATACAAAATTTTAGTCCTAAATTCCGTTCATACTCGATCCAGGTAAGAAAATTCAGAAAAAAATTGTGAAAAATTTCAAAAAATTAGAAAACCACTTCCCGGCGTTATTTCTAGCCAAAACGGGATGAGATAGGCCGAAAAAGTGAAAACAGAATTTTAGTCCCAAATTCGGTTCATACTCGACCCGGGCATGAAAATTCCAAAAAAATTGTAAAAAAATTCAAAAAATTATAAAACCTCTTCCCGGCATTATTTTTAACCAAAACGGGAAAATATAGGCCGAAAAAGTGAAAATAAAATTTTAATCCCAAATTCCGTTCATACTCGACCCGGGGAAGAAAATTCCGAATAAAAGAGTAAAAAAATTCGAAAATTTTTAAAACCCCTTCCCGGCATTATTTTTAGCCGAAACGGGGTGAGATAGGATGAAAAAGTAAAAGCAAAATTTTAGTCTCGAATTCCGTTCATACTCGACCCGGGAAAGAAAATTCCGAATAAAATAGTAAAAAAATTCGAAAAATTATAAAACCTCTTCCCGGCATTATTTTTAGCCAAACCGGGATGAGATAGGCCGAAAAAGTGAAAACGAAATTTTTGTTCCGAATTCTGTTCATACTCGACACGGGCAAGAAAATTCCAAAAAAATAGTAAAAAAATTCAAAAAATTATAAAACTTCTTCTCGGCATTATTTTTAACCAAAACTGGAAGATATAAGCCGAAACAGTGAAAACAAAATTTTAGTCCCGAATTCCGTTCATACTCGACCCGGGCAAGAAATTCCGAAAACGATAGTAAAAAAATTCAAAAAATTATAAAACCTATTCCCGGCATTATTTTTAGCCAAAACGGGAATATATAGGGCGAAAATGTGAAAACAAAATTTTAGTCCCGAATTCCGTTCATACTAGACTCGGGAAAGAAAATTCCGAATAAAATAGTAAAAAAATTCGAAAAATTATAAAACCTCTTCGCTGCGTTATTTTTAGCCACAACGGGATGAGATAGGCCGAAAAAGTGAAAAAAAAAATTTTAGTCCCGAATTCCGTTCATACTCGACTCGGGGAAGAAAATTCCGAAAAAAATAGTAAAAAAATAGTAAAAAAATTATAAAAACCTATTCCCGGCATTATTTTTAGCCAACACGGGATGAGTTAGGCCGAAAAAGTGAAAACAAAATTTTAATCCCGAATTCCGTTCATACTCGACCCGGGCAAGAAAATTTCGAAAAAAATAGTAAAAAAATAGTAAAAAAATTATAAAAACCTATTCCCGGCATTATTTTTAGCCAAAACGGGAAGATATAGGGCGAAAAAGTGAAAACAAAATTTTAGTCCCGAATTCCGTTCATACTAGACTCGGGAAAGAAAATTCCGAATAAAATAGTAAAAAAATTCGAAAAACTATAAAACCTCTTCCCGGCATTATTTTTAGCCAAAACGGGATGAGAATTAGGCCGGAAAATGTGCAAACGAAATTTTAAGTCCCAATCCGTTCAACTCGACCCCGGCAAGAAAAATTCCAAAAAAATAGGCAAAAAAATTCAAAAAATTATAAAACTTCTTCCCGGCATTATTTTTAACCAAAACGGAAGATATAGGCCGAAAAAGTGAAAACAAAATTTTAGTCCCGAATTTCCGTTCATACTCGACCCGGGCAAGAAAATTCCAAAAAAATAGTATAAAAAATTCAAAAAATTATAAAACCTTTTCCCGGCATTATTTTTAGCCAAAAAAACTATAGGCCGAAAAAGAAAACAAAATTTTAGTCCCGAATTCCGTTCATACTCGACCCGGGAAAAAGTAGAAAACAAAATTTTAGTCCTCGAATTCCGTTCATACTCGACCCGGGAAAGAAAATTCCGAATAAAATAGTAAAAAAATTCAAAAAATTATAAAACCTCTTCCCGGCATTATTTTTAGCCAAAACGGGATGAGATAGGCCGAAAAAGTGAAAACGAAATTTTTGTCCCGAATTCTGTTCATACTCGACCCGGGCAAGAAAATTCCAAAAAAATAGTAAAAAAATTCAAAAAATTATAAAACTTCTTCCCAGCATTATTTTTAACCAAAACTGGAAGATGTAGGCCGAAAAAGTGAAAACAAAATTTTAGTCCCGAATACCGTTCATACTCGACCCGGGCAAGAAAATTCCAAAAAAATAGTAAAAAAATTCAAAAAATTATAAAACTTCTTCCCGGCATTATTTTTAACCAAAACTGGAAGATATAGGCCGAAACAGTGAAAACAAAATTTTAGTCCCAAATTCCGTACATATTCGACCCGGGCAAGAAAATTCCAAAAAAATAGTAAAAAAATTAAAAAAATTATAAAACCTCTTCACAGCATTATTTTTCACCAAAACGAGAAGATATAGGCCGAAAAATTATATACAAAATTTTAGTCCTAAATTCCGTTCATACTCGATCCAGGTAAGAAAATTCAGAAAAAAATTGTGAAAAATTTCAAAAAATTAGAAAACCACTTCCCGGCATTATTTCTAGCCAAAACGGGATGAGATAGGCCGAAAAAGTGAAAACAGAATTTTAGTCCCAAATTCGGTTCATACTCGACCCGGGCATGAAAATTCCAAAAAAATTGTAAAAAAATTCAAAAAATTATAAAACCTCTTCCCGGCATTATTTTTAACCAAAACGGGAAAATATAGGCCGAAAAAGTGAAAATAAAATTTTAATCCCAAATTTCGTTTATACTCGACCCGGGGAAGAAAATTCCGAATAAAATAGTAAAAAAATTCGAAAAATTATAAAACCCCTTCCCGGCATTATTTTTAGCCGAAACGGGGTGAGATAGGATGAAAAAGTAAAAGCAAAATTTTAGTCTCGAATTCCGTTCATACTCGACCCGGGAAAGAAAATTCCGAATAAAATAGTAAAAAAATTCGAAAAATTATAAAACCTCTTCCCGGCATTATTTTTAGCCAAACCGGGATGAGATAGGCCGAAAAAGTGAAAACGAAATTTTTGTTCCGAATTCTGTTCATACTCGACACGGGCAAGAAAATTCCAAAAAAATAGTAAAAAAATTCAAAAAATTATAAAACTTCTTCCCGGCATTATTTTTAACCAAAACTGGAAGATATAGGCCGAAACAGTGAAAACAAAATTTTAGTCCCGAATTCCGTTCATACTCGACCCGGGCAAGAAATTCCGAAAACGATAGTAAAAAAATTCAAAAAATTATAAAACCTATTCCCGGCATTATTTTTAGCCAAAACGGGAATATATAGGGCGAAAATGTGAAAACAAAATTTTAGTCCCGAATTCCGTTCATACTAGACTCGGGAAAGAAAATTCCGAATAAAATAGTAAAAAAATTCGAAAAATTATAAAACCTCTTCGCTGCGTTATTTTTAGCCACAACGGGATGAGATAGGCCGAAAAAGTGAAAAAAAAATTTTAGTCCCGAATTCCGTTCATACTCGACTCGGGCAAGAAAATTTCAAAAAAAATAGTAAAAAAATTCAAAAAATTATTAAACCTATTCCCGACTTTATTTTTACCCAAAACGGGAAGATATAGGCCGAAAGAGTGAAAATAAAATTTTAGTCCCGAATGCCGTTCATACTCGACCCTGGAAACAAAATTTCGAATAAAATAGTAAAAAAATTCGAAAAATTATAAAACCTCTTCTCGGCATTATTTTTAGCCAACACGGGATGAGTTAGGCCGAAAAAGTGAAAACAAAATTTTAATCCCGAATTCCGTTCATACTCGACCCGGGCAAGAAAATTTCGAAAAAAATAGTAAAAAAATAGTAAAAAAATTATAAAAACCTATTCCCGGCATTATTTTTAGCCAAAACGGGAAGATATAGGGCGAAAAAGTGAAAACAAAATTTTAGTCCCGAATTCCGTTCATACTAGACTCGGGAAAGAAAATTCCGAATAAAATAGTAAAAAAATTCGAAAAACTATAAAACCTCTTCCCGGCATTATTTTTAGCCAAAACGGGATGAGATAGGCCGAAAATGTGAAAACGAAATTTTAGTCCCGAATTCCGTTCATACTCGACCCCGGCAAGAAAATTCCAAAAAAATAGCGAAAAAATTCAAAAAATTATAAAACTTCTTCCCGGCATTATTTTTAACCAAAACTGGAAGATATAGGCCGAAAAAGTGAAAACAAAATTTTAGTCCCGAATTCCGTTCATACTCGACCCGGGCAAGAAAATTCCAAAAAAATAGTAATAAAATTCAAAAAATTATAAAACCTCTTCCCGGCATTATTTTTCACCAAAACGAGAAGATATTGGCCGAAAAAGTGAAAACAAAATTTTAGTCCCAAATTCCGTTCATACTCGATCCGGGCAAGAAAATTCCAAAAAAATAGTAAAAAAATTCAAAAAATAATAAAACCTTTTCTCGGCATTATTTTTAGCCAAAACGGGAAGATATAGTCCGAAAAAGTGAAAACAAAATTTTAGTCTCGAATTCCGTTCATACTCGACCCGGGAACTAAAATTCCGAATAAAATAGTAAAAAAATTCGAAAAATAATAAAACCTCTTCCCGGCATTATTTTTAGCCAAAACGGTATGAGATATGACGAAAAAGTAATAACAAAATTTTAGTCTCGAATTCCGTTCATACTCGACCCGGGAAAGAAAATTTCGAATAAAATAGTAAAAAAATTCGAAAAATTATAAAACCTCTTCCCGGCATTTTTTTTAGCCAAACCGGGATGAGATAGGCCGAAAAAGTGAAAACGAAATTCTTGTCCCGAATTCTGTTCATACTCAACCCGGGCAAGAAAATTCCAAAAAAAATAGTAAAAAAATAAAAAAAAATTATAAAACTTCTTCCCGGCATTATTTTTAACCAAAACTGGAAGATATAGGGCGAAACAGTGAAAACAAAATTTTAGTCCCAAATTCTGTACATACTCGACCCGGGCAAGAAAATTCCAAAAAAATAGTAAAAAAATTAAAAAAATTATAAAACCTCTTTCCGGCATTATTTTTCACCAAAACGAGAAGATATAGGCCGAAAAAGTATATACAAAATTTTAGTCCCAAATTCCGTTCATACTCGATCCAGGTAAGAAAATTCAGAAAAAAATTGTGAAAAATTTCAAAAAATTAGAAAACCACTTCCCGGCATTATTTCTAGCCAAAACGGGATGAGATAGGCCGAAAAAGTGAAAACAGAATTTTAGTCCCAAATTCCGTTCATACTCGACCCGGGCATGAAAATTCCAAAAAAATAGTAAAAAAATTCAAAAAATTATAAAACCTCTTCCCGGCATTATTTTTAACCAAAACGGGAAAATATAGGCCGAAAAAGTGAAAACAAAATTTTAATCCCAAATTCCGTTCATACTCGACCCGGGAAAGAAAATTCCGAATAAAATAGTAAAAAAATTCGAAAAATTATAAAACATCTTCCCGGCCTTATTTTTAGCCGAAACGGGATGAGATAGGCCGAAAAAGTGAAAACAATATTTTAGTCCCGAATTCCGTTCATACTCGACCCGGGCAAGAAAATTCCGAAAACAATAGTAAAAAAATTCAAAAAATTATAAAACCTATTCCCGGCATTTTTTCTAGCCAAAACTCTATAAGCCGAAAAAGTGAAAACAAAATTTTAGTCCCGAATTCTGTTCATACTAGACTCGGGAAAGAAAATTCCGAATAAAATAGTAAAAAAATTCGAAAAATTATAAAACCTCTTCCCTGCATTATTTTTAGCCAAAACGGGATGAGATAGGCCGAAAAAGTGAAAAAAAAAAATTTAGTCCCAAATTTCGTTCATACTCGACCCTAGCAAGAAAATTCCGAAAAAAATAGTATAAAAATTCAAAAAATTATAAAACCTCTTCCCGGTATTATTTTTATCAATAACGTGATGAGATAGGCCGAAAAAGTGAAAACAAAATTTTAGTCCCGAATTCCGTTCATACTCGACCCGGGAAATAAAATACAGAATAAAATAGTAAAAAAATTCGAAAAATTATAAAACCTCTTCCTAGCATTATTTTTAGCCAAAACGGGATGAGATAGGATGAAAAAGTGAAAAGAAAATTTTAGTCCCGAATTCCGTTCATACTAGACTCGAGAAAGAAAATTCCAAATAAAATAGTAAAAAAATTTGAAAAATTATAAAACCTCTTCCCTGCATTATTTTTAGCCAAAACGGGTTGAGATAGGCCGAAAAAGTGAATAAAATTTTAGTCCCGAATTCCGTTCATACTCTACCCGGGCATGAAATTCCGAAAACAATAGTAAAAAAATTCAAAAAATTATAAAACATATTCCCGGAATTATTTTTAGCCAAAACGGGAAGATATAGGCCGAAAAAGTGAAAACAAAATTTTAGTCCCGAATTCCGTTCATACTCGACCCGGGCAAGAAATTTTCGAAAAAAATTCAAAAAATTAAAAAACCTATTCCCGGCATTATTTTTTGCCCAAACGGGAAGATATAGGCCGAAAAAGTGAAAACAAAATTTCAGTCCCAAATTCCGTTCATACTCGACCCGGGAAAGAAAATTCCGAATAAAATAGAATAAAAATTCAAAAAATTATAAAACCTCTTCCCGGTATTATTTTTATCAATAACGGGATGAGATAGGCCGACAAAGTGAAAACAAAATTTTAGTCCTGAATTCCGTTCATACTCGACCCGGGAAATAAAATACCGAATAAAATAGTAAAAAAATTCGAAAAATTATAAAACCTCTTCCCGGCATTATTTTTAGCCAAAACGGGATGAGATAGGACGAAAAAGTGAAAACAAAATTTTAGTCCCGAATTCCGTTCATACTCGACCCGGAAAAGAAAATTCCGAATAAAATAGTAAAAAAATTCGAAAAATTATAAAAACTCTTCCCGGCATTATATTTAGCCAAAACGGGATGAGATAGGCCGAAAAAGTTAAAACAATATTTTAGTCCCGAATTCCGTTCATACTCGACCCGGGCAAGAAAATTCCGAAAACAATAGTAAAAAAATTCAAAAAATTATAAAACCTATTCCCGGCATTATTTCTAGCCAAAACAGGAAGATATAGGCCGAAAAACTGAAAAGAAAATTTTAGTCCCAAATTCCGTTCATACTAGACTCGGGAAAGAAAATTCCGAATAAAATAGTAAAAAAATTCAAAAAATTATAAAACTTCTTCCCGGCATTATTTTTAACCAAAACTGGAAGATATAGGCCGAAAAAGTGAAAACAAAATTTTAGTCCCGAATACCGTTCATACTCGACCCGGGCAAGAAAATTCCAAAAAAATAGTAAAAAAATTATAAAACCTCTTCCCGGCATTATTTTTCACCAAAACGAGAAGATATAGGCCGAAAAAGTGAAAACAAAATTTTAGTCCCGAATTCCTTTCATACTCGACCCGGGCAAGAAAATTCCAAAAAAATAGTAAAAAAATTCAAAAAATTATAAAACCTTTTCCCGGCATTATTTTTAGCCAAAACTCCTATAGGCCGAAAAAGTGAAAACAAAATTTTAGTCCCGAATTCCGTTCATACTCGACCCGGGAAATAAAATTCCGAACAAAATAGTAAAAAAATTCGAAAAATTATAAAACCTCTTCCCGGCATTATTTTTAGCCGAAACGGGGTGAGATAGGATGAAAAAGTAAAAACAAAATTTTAGTCTCGAATTCCGTTCATACTCGACCCGGGAAAGAAAATTCCGAATAAAATAGTAAAAAAATTCGAAAAATTATAAAACCTCTTCCCGGCATTATTTTTAGCCAAACCGGGATGAGATAGGCCGAAAAAGTGAAAACGAAATTTTTGTCCCGAATTCTGTTCATACTCGACCCGGGCAAGAAAATTCCAAAAAAATAGTAAAAAAATTCAAAAAATTATAAAACTTCTTCCCGGCATTATTTTTAACCAAAACTGGAAGATACAGGCCGAAAAAGTGAAAACAAAATTTTAGTCCCGAATACCGTTCATACTCGACCCGGGCAAGAAAATTCCAAAAAAATAGTAAAAAAATTCAAAAAATTATAAAACCTCTTCCCGGCATTATTTTTCACCAAAACGAGAAGATATAGGCCGAAAAAGTGAAAACAAAATTTTAGTCCCGAATTCCGTTCATACTCGACCCGGGCAAGAAAATTCCGCAAAAAAATTGTAAAAAAATACAAAAAATTATAAAACCTCTTCCCGGCATTATTTTTAACCAAAACTGGTAAATATAGGCCGAAAAAGTGAAAATAAAATTTTAATCCCAAATTCCGTTCATACTCGACCCGGGGAAGAAAATTCCGAATAAAATAGTAAAAAAATTCGAAAAATTATAAAACCTCTTCCCGGAATTATTTTTAGCCGAAACGGGGTGAGATAGGATGAAAAAGTAAAAACAAAATTTTAGTCTCGAATTCCGTTCATACTCGACCCGGGAAAGAAAATTCCGAATAAAATAGTAAAAAAATTCGAAAAATTATAAAACCTCTTCCCGGCATTATTTTTAGCCAAACCGGGATGAGATAGGCCGAACAAGTGAAAACGAAATTTTTGTCCCGAATTCTGTTCATACTCGACCCGGGCAAGAAAATTCCAAAAAAATAGTAAAAAAATTCAAAAAATTATAAAACTTCTTCCCAGCATTATTTTTAACCAAAACTGGAAGATGTAGGCCGAAAAAGTGAAAACAAAATTTTAGTCCCGAATACCGTTCATACTCGACCCGGGCAAGAAAATTCCAAAAAAATAGTAAAAAAATTCAAAAAATTATAAAACTTCTTCCCGGCATTATTTTTAACCAAAACTGGAAGATATAGGCCGAAACAGTGAAAACAAAATTTTAGTCCCAAATTCCGTACATATTCGACCCGGGCAAGAAAATTCCAAAAAAATAGTAAAAAAATTAAAAAAATTATAAAACCTCTTCACAGCATTATTTTTCACCAAAACGAGAAGATATAGGCCGAAAAATTATATACAAAATTTTAGTCCTAAATTCCGTTCATACTCGATCCAGGTAAGAAAATTCAGAAAAAAATTGTGAAAAATTTCAAAAAATTAGAAAACCACTTCCCAGCATTATTTCTAGCCAAAACGGGATGAGATAGGCCGAAAAAGTGAAAACAGAATTTTAGTCCCAAATTCGGTTCATACTCGACCCGGGCATGAAAATTCCAAAAAAATTGTAAAAAAATTCAAAAAATTATAAAACCTCTTCCCGGCATTATTTTTAGCCAAAACGGGATGAGATAGGACGAAAAAGTGAAAACAAAATTTTAGTCCCGAATTCCGTTCATACTCGACCCGGAAAAGAAAATTCCGAATAAAATAGTAAAAAAATTCGAAAAATTATAAAAACTCTTCCCGGCATTATATTTAGCCAAAACGGGATGAGATAGACCGAAAAAGTTAAAACAATATTTTAGTCCCGAATTCCATTCATAATCGACCCGGGCAAGAAAATTCCGAAAACAATAGTAAAAAAATTCAAAAAATTATAAAACCTATTCCCGGCATTATTTCTAGCCAAAACAGGAAGATATAGACCGAAAAACTGAAAAGAAAATTTTAGTCCCAAATTCCGTTCATACTAGACTCGGGAAAGAAAATTCCGAATAAAATAGTAAAAAAATTCGAAAAATTATAAAACCTCTTCCCGGCATTATTTTTAGCCGAAACGGGGTGAGATAGGATGAAAAAGTAAAAACAAAATTTTAGACTCGAATTCCGTTCATACTCGACCCGGGAAAGAAAATTCCGAATAAAATAGTAAAAAAATTCGAAAAATTATAAAACCTCTTCCCGGCATTATTTTTAGCCAAACCGGGATGAGATAGGCCGAAAAAGTGAAAACGAAATTTTTGTCCCGAATTCTGTTCATACTCGACCCGGGCAAGAAAATTCCCAAAAAATAGTAAAAAAATTCAAAAAATTATAAAACTTCTTCCCGGCATTATTTTTAACCAAAACTGGAAGATATAGGCCGAAAAAGTGAAAACAAAATTTTAGTCCCGAATACCGTTCATACTCGACCCGGGCAAGAAAATTCCAAAAAAATAGTAAAAAAATTATAAAACCTCTTCCCGGCATTATTTTTCACCAAAACGAGAAGATATAGGCCGAAAAAGTGAAAACAAAATTTTAGTCCCGAATTCCTTTCATACTCGACCCGGGCAAGAAAATTCCAAAAAAATAGTAAAAAAATTCAAAAAATTATAAAACCTTTTCCCGGCATTATTTTTAGCCAAAACTCCTATAGGCCGAAAAAGTGAAAACAAAATTTTAGTCCCGAATTCCGTTCATACTCGACCCGGGAAATAAAATTCCGAACAAAATAGTAAAAAAATTCGAAAAATTATAAAACCTCTTCCCGGCATTATTTTTAGCCGAAACGGGGTGAGATAGGATGAAAAAGTAAAAACAAAATTTTAGTCTCGAATTCCGTTCATACTCGACCCGGGAAAGAAAATTCCGAATAAAATAGTAAAAAAATTCGAAAAATTATAAAACCTCTTCCCGGCATTATTTTTAGCCAAACCGGGATGAGATAGGCCGAAAAAGTGAAAACAAAATTTTTTGTCCGAAGTTCTGTTCATACTCGACCCGGGCAAGAAAATTCAAAAAAAATAAGTAAAAAAATTCAAAAATTATAAAACCTCTTCACAGCATTATTTTTCACCAAAACGAGAAGATATAGGCCGAAAAATTATATACAAAATTTTAGTCCTAAATTCCGTTCATACTCGATCCAGGTAAGAAAATTCAGAAAAAAATTGTGAAAAATTTCAAAAAATTAGAAAACCACTTCCCGGCGTTATTTCTAGCCAAAACGGGATGAGATAGGCCGAAAAAGTGAAAACAGAATTTTAGTCCCAAATTCGGTTCATACTCGACCCGGGCATGAAAATTCCAAAAAAATTGTAAAAAAATTCAAAAAATTATAAAACCTCTTCCCGGCATTATTTTTAACCAAAACGGGAAAATATAGGCCGAAAAAGTGAAAATAAAATTTTAATCCCAAATTCCGTTCATACTCGACCCGGGGAAGAAAATTCCGAATAAAAGAGTAAAAAAATTCGAAAATTTTTAAAACCCCTTCCCGGCATTATTTTTAGCCGAAACGGGGTGAGATAGGATGAAAAAGTAAAAGCAAAATTTTAGTCTCGAATTCCGTTCATACTCGACCCGGGAAAGAAAATTCCGAATAAAATAGTAAAAAAATTCGAAAAATTATAAAACCTCTTCCCGGCATTATTTTTAGCCAAACCGGGATGAGATAGGCCGAAAAAGTGAAAACGAAATTTTTGTTCCGAATTCTGTTCATACTCGACACGGGCAAGAAAATTCCAAAAAAATAGTAAAAAAATTCGAAAAATTATAAAACCTCTTCCCGGCATTATTTTTAGTCAAACCGGGACGAGATAGGCCGAAAAAGTGAAAACGAAATTTTTGTCCCGAATTCTGTTCATACTCGACCCAGGCAAGAAAATTCCAAAAAAATAGTAAAAAAATTCAAAAAATTAGAAAACTTCTTCCCGGCATTATTTTTAACCAAAACTGGAAGATATAGGCCGAAACAGTGAAAACAAAATTTTAGTCCCAAATTCCGTACATATTCGACCCGGGCAAGAAAATTCCAAAAAAATAGTAAAAAAATTAAAAAAATTATAAAACCTCTTCACAGCATTATTTTTCACCAAAACGAGAAGATATAGGCCGAAAAATTATATACAAAATTTTAGTCCTAAATTCCGTTCATACTCGATCCAGGTAAGAAAATTCAGAAAAAAATTGTGAAAAATTTCAAAAAATTAGAAAACCACTTCCCGGCGTTATTTCTAGCCAAAACGGGATGAGATAGGCCGAAAAAGTGAAAACAGAATTTTAGTCCCAAATTCGGTTCATACTCGACCCGGGCATGAAAATTCCAAAAAAATTGTAAAAAAATTCAAAAAATTATAAAACCTCTTCCCGGCATTATTTTTAACCAAAACGGGAAAATATAGGCCGAAAAAGTGAAAATAAAATTTTAATCCCAAATTCCGTTCATACTCGACCCGGGGAAGAAAATTCCGAATAAAAGAGTAAAAAAATTCGAAAATTTTTAAAACCCCTTCCCGGCATTATTTTTAGCCGAAACGGGGTGAGATAGGATGAAAAAGTAAAAGCAAAATTTTAGTCTCGAATTCCGTTCATACTCGACCCGGGAAAGAAAATTCCGAATAAAATAGTAAAAAAATTCGAAAAATTATAAAACCTCTTCCCGGCATTATTTTTAGCCAAACCGGGATGAGATAGGCCGAAAAAGTGAAAACGAAATTTTTGTTCCGAATTCTGTTCATACTTGACACGGGCAAGAAAATTCCAAAAAAATAGTAAAAAAATTCAAAAAATTATAAAACTTCTTCCCGGCATTATTTTTTACCAAAATTGGAAGATATAGGCCGAAACAGTGAAAACAAAATTTTAGTCCCGAATTCCGTTCATACTCGACCCGGGCAAGAAATTCCGAAAACGATAGTAAAAGAATTCAAAAAATTATAAAACCTATTCCCGGCATTATTTTTAACCAAAACGGGAAGATATAGGGCGAAAATGTGAAAACAAAATTTTAGTCCCGAATTCCGTTCATACTAGACTCGGGAAAGAAAATTCCGAATAAAATAGTAAAAAAATTCGAAAAATTATAAAACCTCTTCACTGCGTTATTTTTAGCCACAACGGGATGAGATAGGCCGAAAAAGTGAAAAAAAAATTTTAGTCCCGAATTCCGTTCAAACTCGACTCGGGCAAGAAAATTCCGAAAAAAATAGTAAAAAAATTCAAAAAATTATTAAACCTATTCCCGACATTATTTTTACCCAAAACGGGAAGATATAGGCCGAAAGAGTGAAAATAAAATTTTAGTCCCGAATGCCGTTCATACTCGACCCTGGAAACAAAATTTCGAATAAAATAGTAAAAAAATTCGAAAAATTATAAAACCTCTTCTCGGCATTATTTTTAGCCAAAACGGGATGAGATAGGCCGAAAAAGTGAAAACAAAATTTTAGTCCCGAATTCCGTTCATACTCGACCCGGGCAAGAAAATTTCGAAAAAAATAGTAAAAAAATAGTAAAAAAATTATAAAAACCTATTCCCGGCATTATTTTTAGCCAAAACGGGAAGATATAGGGCGAAAAAGTGAAAACAAAATTTTAGTCCCGAATTCCGTTCATACTAGACTCGGGAAAGAAAATTCCGAATAAAATAGTAAAAAAATTCGAAAAACTATAAAACCTCTTCCCGGCATTATTTTTAGCCAAAACGGGATGAGATAGGCCGAAAATGTGAAAACGAAATTTTAGTCCCGAATTCCGTTCATACTCGACCCCGGCAAGAAAATTCCAAAAAAATAGCGAAAAAATTCAAAAAATTATAAAACTTCTTCCCGGCATTATTTTTAACCAAAACTGGAAGATATAGGCCGAAAAAGTGAAAACAAAATTTTAGTCCCGAATTCCGTTCATACTCGACCCGGGCAAGAAAATTCCAAAAAAATAGTAATAAAATTCAAAAAATTATAAAACCTCTTCCCGGCATTATTTTTCACCAAAACGAGAAGATATTGGCCGAAAAAGTGAAAACAAAATTTTAGTCCCAAATTCCGTTCATACTCGATCCGGGCAAGAAAATTCCAAAAAAATAGTAAAAAAATTCAAAAAATAATAAAACCTTTTCTCGGCATTATTTTTAGCCAAAACGGGAAGATATAGTCCGAAAAAGTGAAAACAAAATTTTAGTCTCGAATTCCGTTCATACTCGACCCGGGAACTAAAATTCCGAATAAAATAGTAAAAAAATTCGAAAAATAATAAAACCTCTTCCCGGCATTATTTTTAGCCAAAACGGTATGAGATATGACGAAAAAGTAATAACAAAATTTTAGTCTCGAATTCCGTTCATACTCGACCCGGGAAAGAAAATTTCGAATAAAATAGTAAAAAAATTCGAAAAATTATAAAACCTCTTCCCGGCATTTTTTTTAGCCAAACCGGGATGAGATAGGCCGAAAAAGTGAAAACGAAATTCTTGTCCCGAATTCTGTTCATACTCAACCCGGGCAAGAAAATTCCAAAAAAAATAGTAAAAAAATAAAAAAAAATTATAAAACTTCTTCCCGGCATTATTTTTAACCAAAACTGGAAGATATAGGGCGAAACAGTGAAAACAAAATTTTAGTCCCAAATTCTGTACATACTCGACCCGGGCAAGAAAATTCCAAAAAAATAGTAAAAAAATTAAAAAAATTATAAAACCTCTTTCCGGCATTATTTTTCACCAAAACGAGAAGATATAGGCCGAAAAAGTATATACAAAATTTTAGTCCCAAATTCCGTTCATACTCGATCCAGGTAAGAAAATTCAGAAAAAAATTGTGAAAAATTTCAAAAAATTAGAAAACCACTTCCCGGCATTATTTCTAGCCAAAACGGGATGAGATAGGCCTAAAAAGTGAAAACAGAATTTTAGTCCCAAATTCCGTTCAAACTCGACCCGGGCATGAAAATTCCAAAAAAATAGTAAAAAAATTCAAAAAATTATAAAACCTCTTCCCGGCATTATTTTTAACCAAAACTGGAAAATATAGGCCGAAAAAGTGGAAACAAAATTTTAATCCCAAATTCCGTTCATACTCGACCCGGGAAAGAAAATTCCGAATAAAATAGTAAAAAAATTCGAAAAATTATAAAACATCTTCCCGGCCTTATTTTTAGCCGAAACGGGATGAGATAGGCCGAAAAAGTGAAAACAATATTTTAGTCCCGAATTCCGTTCATACTCGACCCGGGCAAGAAAATTCCGAAAACAATAGTAAAAAAATTCAAAAAATTATAAAACCTATTCCCGGCATTTTTTCTAGCCAAAACTCTATAAGCCGAAAAAGTGAAAACAAAATTTTAGTCCCGAATTCTGTTCATACTAGACTCGGGAAAGAAAATTCCGAATAAAATAGTAAAAAAATTGGAAAAATTATAAAACCTCTTCCCTGCATTATTTTTAGCCAAAACGGGATGAGATAGGCCGAAAAAGTGAAAAAAAAAATTTAGTCCCCGAATTTCGTTCATACTCGACCCGAGCAAGAAAATTCCGAAAAAAATAGTATAAAAATTCAAAAAATTATAAAACCTCTTCCCGGTATTATTTTTATCAATAACGTGATGAGATAGGCCGAAAAAGTGAAAACAAAATTTTAGTCCCGAATTCCGTTCATACACGACCCGGGAAATAAAATACAGAATAAAATAGTAAAAAAATTCAAAAAATTATAAAACCTATTCCCGGCATTATTTCTAGCCAAAACGGGAAGATATAGGCCGAAAAAGTGAAAAGAAAATTTTAGACCCGAATTCCGTTCATACTAGACTCGAGAAAGAAAATTCCAAATAAAATAGTAAAAAAATTTGAAAAATTATAAAACCTCTTCCCTGCATTATTTTTAGCCAAAACGGGTTGAGATAGGCCGAAAAAGTGAATAAAATTTTAGTCCCGAATTCCGTTCATACTCTACCCGGGCAAGAAATTCCGAAAACAATAGTAAAAAAATTCAAAAAATTAACCTATTCCCGGAATTATTTTTAGCCAAAACGGGAAGATACAGGCCGAAAAAGTGAAAACAAAATTTTAGTCCCGAATTCCGTTCATACTCGACCCGGGCAAGAAATTTTCGAAAAAAATTCAAAATATTAAAAAACCTATTCCCGGCATTATTTTTTGCCCAAACGGGAAGATATAGGCCGAAAAAGTGAAAACAAAATTTCAGTCCCAAATTCCGTTCATACTCGACCCGGGAAAGAAAATTCCGAATAAAATAGTATAAAAATTCAAAAAATTATAAAACCTCTCCCCGGTATTATTTTTATCAATAACGGGATGAGATAGGCCGACAAAGTGAAAACAAAATTTTAGTCCTGAATTCCGTTCATACTCGACCCGGGAAATAAAATACCGAATAAAATAGTAAAAAAATTTGAAAAATTATAAAACCTCTTCCCAGCATTATTTTTAGCCAAAACGGGATGAGATAGGACGAAAAAGTGAAAACAAAATTTTAGTCCCGAATTCCGTTCATACTCGACCCGGAAAAGAATATTCCGAATAAAATAGTAAAAAAATTCAAAAAATTATAAAACTTCTTCCCGGCATTATTTTTAACCAAAACTGGAAGATATAGGTCGAAAAAGTGAAAACAAAATTTTAGTCCCGAATACCGTTCATACTCGACCCGGGCAAGAAAATTCCAAAAAAATAGTAAAAAAATTCGAAAAATTATAAAAACTCTTCCCGGCATTATATTTAGCCAAAACGGGATGAGATAGGCCGAAAAAGTTGAAACAATATTTTAGTCCCGAATTCCGTTCATACTCGACCCGGGCAAGAAATTTTCGAAAAAAATTCAAAAAATTAAAAAACCTATTCCCGGCATTATTTTTTGCCCAAACGGGAAGATATAGGCCGAAAAAGTGAAAACAAAATTTCAGTCCCAAATTCCGTTCATACTCGACCCGGGAAAGAAAATTCCGAATAAAATAGTATAAAAATTCAAAAAATTATAAAACTTCTTCCCAGCATTATTTTTAGCCGAAACGGGGTGAGATAGGATGAAAAAGTAAAAAAAAAATTTTAGTCTCGAATTCCGTTCATACTCGACCCGGGAAAGAAAATTCCAAAAAAATAGTAAAAAAATTCAAAAAATTATAAAACTTCTTCCCGGCATTATTTTTAACCAAAACTGGAAGATATAGGCCGAAAAAGTGAAAACAAAATTTTAGTCCCGAATACCGTTCATACTCGACCCGGGCAAGAAAATTCCAAAAAAATAGTAAAAAAATTCGAAAAATTATAAAAACTCTTCCCGGCATTATATTTAGCCAAAACGGGATGAGATAGGCCGAAAAAGTTAAAACAATATTTTAGTCCCGAATTCCATTCATACTCGACCCGGGCAAGAAAATTCCGAAAACAATAGTAAAAAAATTCAAAAAATTGTAAAACCTATTCCCGGCATTATTTCTAGCCAAAACAGGAAGATATAGGCCGAAAAACTGAAAAGAAAATTTTAGTCCCAAATTCCGTTCATACTAGACTCGGGAAAGAAAATTCCGAATAAAATAGTAAAAAAATTCGAAAAATTATAAAACCTCTTCCCTGCATTATTTTTAGGCAAAACGGGACGAGATAGGGCGAAAAAGTGAAAACAAAATTTTAGACCCGAATTCCGTTCATACTCGATCCGGGCAAGAAAATTCCGAAAACAAAAGTAAAAAAATTCAAAAAATTATAAAACCTATTCACGGCATTATTTCTAGCCAAAACGGGATGAGATAGGCGAAAAAAGTGAAAACAAAATTTTAGTCCCGAATTCCGTTCATACTCGACCCGGGCAAGAAATTTTCGAAAAAAATAGTAAAAAAATTCAAAAAATTAAAAAACCGATTCCTGGCATTATTTCTAGCCCAAACGGGAAGATATAGGCCGAAAAAGTGAAAACAAAATTTCTGTCCCAAATTCCGTTCATACTCGACCCGGGAAAGAAAATTCCGAATAAAATAGTATAAAAATTCAAAAAATTATAAAACCTCTTCCCGGTATTATTTTTATCAACAACGGGATGAGATAGGCCAAAAAAGTAAAAACAAAATTTTAGTCCCGAATTCCGTTCATACTCGACCCGGCAAATAAAATACCGAATAAAATAGTAAAAAAATTCGAAAAATTATAAAACCTCTTCCCGGCATTATTTTTAGCCAAAACGAGAAGATATAGGCGCAAAAAGTATATACAAAATTTTAGTCCCAAATTCCGTTCATACTCGATCCAGGCAAGAAAATTCAGAAAAAAATTGTAAAAAATTTCAAAAAATGAGAAAACCACTTCACGGCATTATTTTTAGCCAAAACGGGTTGAGATAGGCCAAAAAAGTGAAAACAAAATTTTAGTCCCGAAGTCCGTTCATACTCGACTCGGGCAAGAAAATTCCAAAAAAATAGTAAAGAAATTCGTAAAAATTAGAAAACCTCTTCCCGGCATTATTTTTTACCAAAACGGAAAAATATAGGCCGAAAAAGTGAAAACAAAATTTTAGTCCCGAATTCCGTTCATACTCGACCCGGGAAAGAAAATTCCGAATAAAACAGTAAAAAAATTTGAAAAATTTTAAAACTTCTTCCCGGCATTATATTTAGCCAAAACGGGATGAGATGGGTCGAAAAAGTTGAAACAATATTTTAGTCCCGAATTCCGTTCATACTCGACCCGGGCAAGAAAATTCCGAAAACAATAGTAAAAAAATTCAAAAAATTATAAAACCTATTCCCGGCATTATTTCTAGCCAAAACGGGAAGATATAGGCCAAAAAACTGAAAAGAAAATTTTAGTCCCGAATTCCGTTCATACTAGACTCGGGAAAGAAAATTCCGAATAAAATAGTAAAAAAATTCGACAAATTATAAAACCTCCTCCCTGCATTATTTTTAGCCAAAACGGGATGAGATAGGCCGAAAAAGGGAAAACAAAATTTTATTTCCGAATTCCGTTCATACTCGACCCGAGCAAGAAATTCCGAAAATAATAGTAAAAAAATTCAAAAAATTATAAAACCTATTCCCGGCATTATTTTTAGCCAAAACGGGAAGATATAGGCCGAAAATGTGATAACAAAATTTTAGTCCCGAATTCCGTTCATACTCGACCCGGGAAATAAAATTCCGAATAAAATAGTAATAAAATTCGAAAAATTATAAAATCCCTTCCCGGCTTTATTTTTAGCCAAAACGGGATGAGATAGGCGAAAAAAGTGAAAACAAAATTTTAGTCCCGAATTCCGTTCATACTCGATCTGGGCAAGAAATTGTCGAAAAAAATAGTAAAAAAATTCAAAAAATTAAAAAACCTATTCACGGCATTATTTATAGCCCAAACGGGAAGATATAGGCCGAAAAAGTGAAAACAAAATTTCTGTCCCAAATTCCGTTCATACTCGACCCGGGAAAGAAAATTCCGAATAAAATAGTATAAAAATTCAAAAAATTATAAAACCTCTTCCCGGTATTATTTTCATCAATAACGGGATGAGATAGGCCGAAAAAGTGAAAACAAAATTTTAGTCCCGAATTCCGTTCATACTCGACCCGGCAAATAAAATACCGAATAAAATAGTAAAAAAATTCGAAAAATTATAAAACCTCTTCCCGGCATTATTTTTAGCCAAAACGAGAAGATATAGGCGCAAAAAGTATATACAAAATTTTAGTCCCAAATTCCGTTCATACTCGATCCAGGCAAGAAAATTCAGAAAAAAATTGTAAAAAATTTCAAAAAATGAGAAAACCACTTCACGGCATTATTTTTAGCCAAAACGGGATGACATAGGCCAAAAAAGTGAAAACAAAATTTTAGTCCCGAATTCCGTTCATACTCGACTCGGGCAAGAAAATTCCAAAAAAATAGTAAAAAAATTCGAAAAATTAGAAAACCTATTCCCGGCATTATTTTTTACCAAAACGGAAAAATATAGGCCGAAAAAGTGAAAACAAAATTTTAGTCCCGAATTCCGTTCATACTCGACCCGGGAAAGAAAATTACGAATAAAACAGTAAAAAAATTTGAAAAATTTTAAAACTTCTTCCCGGCATTATATTTAGCCAAAACGGGATGAGATGGGCCGAAAAAGTTGAAACAATATTTTAGTCCCGAATTCCGTTCATACTCGACCCGGGCAAGAAAATTCCGAAAACAATAGTAAAAAAATTCAAAAATTATAAAACCTATTCCCGGCATTATTTCTAGCCAAAACGGGAAGATATAGGCCGAAAAACTGAAAAGAAAATTTTAGTCCCGAATTCCATTCATACTAGACTCGGGAAAGAAAATTCCGAGTAAAATAGTAAAAAAATTCGAAAAGTTATAAAACCTCCTCCCTGCATTATTTTTAGCCAAAACGGGATGAGATAGGCCGAAAAAGGGAAAACAAAATTTTATTTCCGAATTCCGTTCATACTCGACCCGAGCAAGAAATTCCGAAAACAATAGTAAAAAAATTCAAAAAATTATAAAACCTATTCCCGGCATTATTTTTAGCCAAAACGGGAAGATATAGGCCGAAAATGTGATAACAAAATTTTAGTCCCGAATTCCGTTCATACTCGACCCGGGAAAGAAAATTCCAAAAAAATAGTAAAAAAATTCAAAAAATTATAAAACTTCTTCCCGGCATTATTTTTAACCAAAACTGGAAGATATAGGCCGAAAAAGTGAAAACAAAATTTTAGTCCCGAATACCGTTCATACTCGACCCGGGCAAGAAAATTCCAAAAAAATAGTAAAAAAATTCGAAAAATTATAAAAACTCTTCCCGGCATTATATTTAGCCAAAACGGGATGAGATAGGCCGAAAAAGTTAAAACAATATTTTAGTCCCGAATTCCATTCATACTCGACCCGGGCAAGAAAATTCCGAAAACAATAGTAAAAAAATTCAAAAAATTGTAAAACCTATTCCCGGCATTATTTCTAGCCAAAACAGGAAGATATAGGCCGAAAAACTGAAAAGAAAATTTTAGTCCCAAATTCCGTTCATACTAGACTCGGGAAAGAAAATTCCGAATAAAATAGTAAAAAAATTCGAAAAATTATAAAACCTCTTCCCTGCATTATTTTTAGGCAAAACGGGACGAGATAGGGCGAAAAAGTGAAAACAAAATTTTAGACCCGAATTCCGTTCATACTCGATCCGGGCAAGAAAATTCCGAAAACAAAAGTAAAAAAATTCAAAAAATTATAAAACCTATTCACGGCATTATTTCTAGCCAAAACGGGATGAGATAGGCGAAAAAAGTGAAAACAAAATTTTAGTCCCGAATTCCGTTCATACTCGACCCGGGCAAGAAATTTTCGAAAAAAATAGTAAAAAAATTCAAAAAATTAAAAAACCGATTCCTGGCATTATTTCTAGCCCAAACGGGAAGATATAGGCCGAAAAAGTGAAAACAAAATTTCTGTCCCAAATTCCGTTCATACTCGACCCGGGAAAGAAAATTCCGAATAAAATAGTATAAAAATTCAAAAAATTATAAAACCTCTTCCCGGTATTATTTTTATCAACAACGGGATGAGATAGGCCAAAAAAGTAAAAACAAAATTTTAGTCCCGAATTCCGTTCATACTCGACCCGGCAAATAAAATACCGAATAAAATAGTAAAAAAATTCGAAAAATTATAAAACCTCTTCCCGGCATTATTTTTAGCCAAAACGAGAAGATATAGGCGCAAAAAGTATATACAAAATTTTAGTCCCAAATTCCGTTCATACTCGATCCAGGCAAGAAAATTCAGAAAAAAATTGTAAAAAATTTCAAAAAATGAGAAAACCACTTCACGGCATTATTTTTAGCCAAAACGGGTTGAGATAGGCCAAAAAAGTGAAAACAAAATTTTAGTCCCGAAGTCCGTTCATACTCGACTCGGGCAAGAAAATTCCAAAAAAATAGTAAAGAAATTCGTAAAAATTAGAAAACCTCTTCCCGGCATTATTTTTTACCAAAACGGAAAAATATAGGCCGAAAAAGTGAAAACAAAATTTTAGTCCCGAATTCCGTTCATACTCGACCCGGGAAAGAAAATTCCGAATAAAACAGTAAAAAAATTTGAAAAATTTTAAAACTTCTTCCCGGCATTATATTTAGCCAAAACGGGATGAGATGGGTCGAAAAAGTTGAAACAATATTTTAGTCCCGAATTCCGTTCATACTCGACCCGGGCAAGAAAATTCCGAAAACAATAGTAAAAAAATTCAAAAAATTATAAAACCTATTCCCGGCATTATTTCTAGCCAAAACGGGAAGATATAGGCCAAAAAACTGAAAAGAAAATTTTAGTCCCGAATTCCGTTCATACTAGACTCGGGAAAGAAAATTCCGAATAAAATAGTAAAAAAATTCGACAAATTATAAAACCTCCTCCCTGCATTATTTTTAGCCAAAACGGGATGAGATAGGCCGAAAAAGGGAAAACAAAATTTTATTTCCGAATTCCGTTCATACTCGACCCGAGCAAGAAATTCCGAAAATAATAGTAAAAAAATTCAAAAAATTATAAAACCTATTCCCGGCATTATTTTTAGCCAAAACGGGAAGATATAGGCCGAAAATGTGATAACAAAATTTTAGTCCCGAATTCCGTTCATACTCGACCCGGGAAATAAAATTCCGAATAAAATAGTAATAAAATTCGAAAAATTATAAAATCCCTTCCCGGCTTTATTTTTAGCCAAAACGGGATGAGATAGGCGAAAAAAGTGAAAACAAAATTTTAGTCCCGAATTCCGTTCATACTCGATCTGGGCAAGAAATTGTCGAAAAAAATAGTAAAAAAATTCAAAAAATTAAAAAACCTATTCACGGCATTATTTATAGCCCAAACGGGAAGATATAGGCCGAAAAAGTGAAAACAAAATTTCTGTCCCAAATTCCGTTCATACTCGACCCGGGAAAGAAAATTCCGAATAAAATAGTATAAAAATTCAAAAAATTATAAAACCTCTTCCCGGTATTATTTTCATCAATAACGGGATGAGATAGGCCGAAAAAGTGAAAACAAAATTTTAGTCCCGAATTCCGTTCATACTCGACCCGGCAAATAAAATACCGAATAAAATAGTAAAAAAATTCGAAAAATTATAAAACCTCTTCCCGGCATTATTTTTAGCCAAAACGAGAAGATATAGGCGCAAAAAGTATATACAAAATTTTAGTCCCAAATTCCGTTCATACTCGATCCAGGCAAGAAAATTCAGAAAAAAATTGTAAAAAATTTCAAAAAATGAGAAAACCACTTCACGGCATTATTTTTAGCCAAAACGGGATGAGATAGGCCAAAAAAGTGAAAACAAAATTTTAGTCCCGAATTCCGTTCATACTCGACTCGGGCAAGAAAATTCCAAAAAAATAGTAAAAAAATTCGAAAAATTAGAAAACCTCTTCCCGGCATTATTTTTTACCAAAACGGAAAAATATAGGCCGAAAAAGTGAAAACAAAATTTTAGTCCCGAATTCCGTTCATACTCGACCCGGGAAAGAAAATTCCGAATAAAACAGTAAAAAAATTTGAAAAATTTTAAAACTTCTTCCCGGCATTATATTTAGCCAAAACGGGATGAGATGGGCCGAAAAAGTTGAAACAATATTTTAGTCCCGAATTCCGTTCATACTCGACCCGGGCAAGAAAATTCAGAAAACAATAGTAAAAAAATTCAAAAAATTATAAAACCTATTCCCGGCATTATTTCTAGCCAAAACGGGAAGATATAGGCCGAAAAACTGAAAAGAAAATTTTAGTCCCGAATTCCGTTCATACTAGACTCGGGAAAGAAAATTCCGAGTAAAATAGTAAAAAAATTCGAAAAGTTATAAAACCTCCTCCCTGCATTATTTTTAGCCAAAACGGGATGAGATAGGCCGAAAAAGTGAAAACAAAATTTTATTTCCGAATTCCGTTCATACTCGACCCGAGCAAGAAATTCCGAAAACAATAGTAAAAAAATTCAAAAAATTATAAAACCTATTCCCGGCATTATTTTTAGCCAAAACGGGAAGATATAGGCCGAAAATGTGATAACAAAATTTTTGTCCCGAATTCCGTTCATACTCGACCTGGGAAATAAAATTCCGAATAAAATAGTAAAAAAATTCGAAAAATTATAAAACCTCTTCCCAGCTTTATTTTTAGCCAAAACGGGATGAGATAGACGAAAAAAGTGAAAACAAAATTTTAGTCCAGAATTCCGTTCATACTCGACCTGGGCAAGAAATTTTCGAAAAAAATAGTAAAAAAATTCAAAAAATTAAAAAACCTATTCACGGCATTTTTTTTAGCCCAAACGGGAAGATATAGGCCGAAAAAGTGAAAACAAAATTTCAGTCCCTAATTCCGTTCGTACTCGACCCGGGAAAGAAAATTCTGAATAAAATAGTATAAAAATTCAAAAAATTATAAAACCTCTTCCTTGTATTATTTTTATCAATAACGTGATGAGATAGGCCGAAAAAGAGAAAACAAAATTTTAGTCCCGAATTCCGTTCATACTCGACCCGGGAAATAAAATACAGAATAAAATAGTAAAAAAATTCGAAAAATTATAAAACCTCTTCCCGGCATTATTTTTAGCCAAAACGGGATGAGATAGGACGAAAAAGTGAAAACAAAAATTTAGTCTCGAATTTCGTTCATACTCGACCCGGAAAAGAAAATTCCGAATAAAATAGTAAAAAAATTCGAAAAATTGTAAAACCTCTTCCCGGCATTATTTTTAACCAAAGCGGGATGAGATAGGCCGAAAAAGTGAAAACGAAATTGTAGTCCCGAATTCCGTTCATACTCGACCCGGGCTAGAAAATTCAAAAATAATAGTAAAAAAATTCAAAAAATTATAAAACTTCTTCCCGGCATTATTTTTAACCAAAACTGGAAGATATAGGCCGGAAAAGTGAAAACAAAATTTTAGTCCCGAATTCCGTTGATACTCGACCCGGGGAAGAAAATTCCAAAAAAATAGTAAAAAAATTTGAAAAATTATAAAACCTCTTCCCTGCATTAGTTTTAGCCAAAACGGGACGAGATAGGGCGAAAAAGTGAAAACAAAATTTTAGACCCGAATTCCGTTCATACTCGATCCGAGCAAGAAAATTCTGAAAACAATAGTAAAAAAATTCAAAAAATTATAAAACCTATTCCCGGCATTATTTCTAGCCAAAACGGGAAGATATAGGCCGAAAAAGTGAAAAGAAAATTTTAGTCCCGAATTCCGTTCATACTAGACTCGGGAAAGAAAATTCCAAAAAAATAGTAAAAAAATTTGAAAAATTATAAAACCTCTTCCCTGCATTATTTTTAGCCAAAACGGGTTGAGATAGGTCGAAAAAGTGAAAACAAAATTTTAGTCCCGAATTCCGTTCATACTCTACCCGGGCAAGAAATTCCGAAAACAATAGTAAAAAAATTCAAAAAAGTATAAAACCTATTCCCGGAATTATTTTTAGCCAAAACGGGAAGATATAGGCAGAAAAAGTGAAAACAAAATTTTAGTCCCGAATTCCGTTCATACTCGACCCGGGCAAGAAAATTCCAAAATAATAGTAAAAAAATTCAAAAAATTATAAAACTTCTTCCCGGCATTATTTTTAACCAAAACTGGAAGATATAGGCCGAAAAAGTGAAAAGAAAATTTTAGTCCCGAATTCCGTTGATACTTGACCCGGGGAAGAAAATTCCAAAAAAATAGTAAAAAAATTTGAAAAATTATAAAACCTCTTCCCTGCATTATTTTTAGCCAAAACGGGACGAGATAGGGCGAAAAAGTGAAAACAAAATTTTAGACCCGAATTCCGTTCATACTCGATCCGTGCAAGAAAATTCTGAAAACAATAGTAAAAAAATTCAAAAATTTATAAAACCTATTCCCGGCATTATTTCTAGCCAAAACGGGAAGATATAGGACGAAAAAGTGAAAACAATATTTTAGTCCCGAATTCCGTTCAAACTCGACCCGGGCAAGAAATTTTCGAAAAAAATTCAAAAAATTAAAAAAACTATTCCCGGCATTATTTTTTGCCCAAACGGGAAGATATAGGCCGAAAAAGTGAAAACAAAATTTCAGTCCCAAATTCCGTTCATACTCGACCCGGGAAAGAAAATTCCGAATAAAATAGTATAAAAATTCAAAAAATTATAAAACCACTTCCCGGTATTATTTTTATCAATAACGGGATGAGATAGGCCGACAAAGTGAAAACAAAATTTTAGTCCCGAATTCCGTTCATACTCGACCCGGGAAATAAAATACCGAATAAAATAGTAAAAAAATTCGAAAAATTATAAAACCTCTTCCCGGCATTATTTTTAGCCAAAACGGGATGAGATAGGACGAAAAAGTGAAAACAAAATTTTAGTCCCGAATTCCGTTCATGCTCGACCCGGAAAAGAAAATTCCGAATAAAATAGTAAAAAAATTCGAAAAATTATAAAAACTCTTCCCGGCATTATATTTAGCCAAAACGGGATGAGATAGGCCGAAAAAGTTAAAACAATATTTTAGTCCCGAATTCCGTTCATACTCGACCAGGGCAAGAAAATTCCGAAAACAATAGTAAAAAAATTCAAAAAATTATAAAACCTATTCCCGGCATTATTTCTAGCCAAAACAGGAAGACATAGGCCGAAAAACTGAAAAGAAAATTTTTGTCCCGAATTCCGTTCATACTAGACTCGGGAAAGAAAATTCCGAATAAAATAGTAAAAAAATTCGAAAAATTATAAAACCTCTTCCCTGCATTTTTTTTTTTTTAGCCAAAACGGGGACGAGATAGGGCGAAAAAGTGAAAACAAAATTTTAGACCCGAATTCCGTTCATACTCGATCCGGGCAAGAAAATTCCGAAAACAAAAGTAAAAAAATTCAAAAAATTATAAAACCTATTCACGGCATTATTTCTAGCCAAAACGGGGAGATATAGGCGAAAAAGTGAAAACAAAATTTTAGTCCCGAATTCCGTTCATACTCGACCCGGGCAAGAAAATTCCAAAATAATAGTAAAAAAATTCAAAAAATTATAAAACTTCTTCCCGGCATTATTTTTAACCAAAACTGGAAGATATAGGCCGAAAAAGTGAAAAGAAAATTTTAGTCCCGAATTCCGTTGATACTTGACCCGGGGAAGAAAATTCCAAAAAAATAGTAAAAAAATTTGAAAAATTATAAAACCTCTTCCCTGCATTATTTTTAGCCAAAACGGGACGAGATAGGGCGAAAAAGTGAAAACAAAATTTTAGACCCGAATTCCGTTCATACTCGATCCGTGCAAGAAAATTCTGAAAACAATAGTAAAAAAATTCAAAAATTTATAAAACCTATTCCCGGCATTATTTCTAGCCAAAACGGGAAGATATAGGACGAAAAAGTGAAAACAATATTTTAGTCCCGAATTCCGTTCAAACTCGACCCGGGCAAGAAATTTTCGAAAAAAATTCAAAAAATTAAAAAACCTATTCCCGGCATTATTTTTTGCCCAAACGGGAAGATATAGGCCGAAAAAGTGAAAACAAAATTTCAGTCCCAAATTCCGTTCATACTCGACCCGGGAAAGAAAATTCCGAATAAAATAGTATAAAAATTCAAAAAATTATAAAACCTCTTCCCGGTATTATTTTTATCAATAACGGGATGAGATAGGCCGACAAAGTGAAAACAAAATTTTAGTCTCGAATTCCGTTCATACTCGACCCGGGAAATAAAATACCGAATAAAATAGTAAAAAAATTCGAAAAATTATAAAATCTCTTCCCGGCATTATTTTTAGCCAAAACGGGATGAGATAGGACGAAAAAGTGAAAACAAAATTTTAGCCCCGAATTCCGTTCATACTCGACCCGGAAAAGAAAATTCCGAATAAAATAGTAAAAAAATTCGAAAAATTATAAAAACTCTTCCCGGCATTATATTTAGCCAAAACGGGATTAGATAGGCCGAAAAAGTTAAAACAATATTTTAGTCCCGAATTCCGTTCATACTCGACCCGGGCAAGAAAATTCCGAAAACAATAGTAAAAAAATTCAAAAAATTATAAAACCTATTCCCGGCATTATTTCTAGCCAAAACATGAAGATATAGGCCGAAAAACTGAAAAGAAAATTTTAGTCCCGAATTCCGTTCATACTAGACTCGGGAAAGAAAATTCCGAATAAAATAGTAAAAAAATTCGAAAAATTATAAAACCTCTTCCCTGCATTATTTTTAGCCAAAACGGGACGAGATAGGGCGAAAAAGTGAAAACAAAATTTTAGACCCGAATTCTGTTCATACTCGATCCGGGCAAGAAAATTCCGAAAACAAAAGTAAAAAAATTCAAAAAATTATAAAACCTATTCACGGCATTATTTCTAGCCAAAACGGGAAGATATAGGCCGAAAAAGTGAAAAGAAAATTTTAGTCCCGAATTCCGTTCATACTAGACTCGGGAAATAAAATTCCGAATAAAATAGTAAAAAAATTTGAAAAATTATAAAACCTCTTCCCGGCTTTATTTTTAGCCAAAACGGGATGAGATAGGCGAAAAAAGTGAAAACAAAATTTTAGTCCCGAATTCCGTTCATACTCGACCCGGTTAAGAAATTTTCGAAAAAAATAGTAAAAAAATTCAAAAAATTAAAAAACCTATTCCTGGCATTATTTCTAGCCCAAACGGGAAGATATAGGCCGAAAAAGTGAAAACAAAATTTCTGTCCCAAATTCCGTTCATACTCGACCCGGGAAAGAAAATTCCGAATAAAATAGTAAAAAAATTCGAAAAATTATAAAACCTCTTCCCGGTATTATTTTTATCAATAACGGGATGAGATAGGCCGAAAAAGTGAAAACAAAATTTTAGTCCCGAATTCCGTTCATACTCGACCCGGCAAATAAAATACCGAATAAAATAGTAAAAAAATTCGAAAAATTATAAAACCTCTTCCCGGCATTATTTTTAGCCAAAACGAGAAGATATAGGCGCAAAAAGTATATACAAAATTTTAGTCCCAAATTCCGTTCATACTCGATCCAGGCAAGAAAATTCAGAAAAAAATTGAAAAAAATTTCAAAAAATGAGAAAACCACTTCACGGCATTATTTTTAGCCAAAACGGGATGACATAGGCCAAAAAAGTGAAAACAAAATTTTAGTCCCGAATTCCGTTCATACTCGACTCGGGCAAGAAAATTCCAAAAAAATAGTAAAAAAATTCGAAAAATTAGAAAACCTATTCCCGGCATTATTTTTTACCAAAACGGAAAAATATAGGCCGAAAAAGTGAAAACAAAATTTTAGTCCCGAATTCCGTTCATACTCGACCCGGGAAAGAAAATTACGAATAAAACAGTAAAAAAATTTGAAAAATTTTAAAACTTCTTCCCGGCATTATATTTAGCCAAAACGGGATGAGATGGGCCGAAAAAGTTGAAACAATATTTTAGTCCCGAATTCCGTTCATACTCGACCCGGGCAAGAAAATTCCGAAAACAATAGTAAAAAAATTCAAAAAATTATAAAACCTATTCCCGGCATTATTTCTAGCCAAAACGGGAAGATATAGGCCGAAAAACTGAAAAGAAAATTTTAGTCCCGAATTCCGTTCATACTAGACTCGGGAAAGAAAATTCCGAATAAAATAGTAAAAAAATTCGAAAAATTATAAAACCTCCTCCCTGCTTTATTTTTAGCCAAAACGGGATGAGATAGGCCGAAAAAGTGAAAACAAAATTTTATTTCCGAATTCCGTTCATACTCGACCCGAGCAAGAAATTCCGAAAACAATAGTAAAAAAATTCAAAAAATTATAAAACCTATTCCCGGCATTATTTTTAGCCAAAACGGGAAGATATAGGCCGAAAATGTGATAACAAAATTTTAGTCCCGAATTCCGTTCATACTCGACCCTGGGAAATAAAATTCCGAATAAAATAGTAAAAAAATTCGAAAAATTATAAAACCTCTTCCCGGCTTTATTTTTAGCCAAAACGGGATGAGATAGGCGAAAAAAGTGAAAACAAAATTTTAGTCCCGAATTCCGTTCATACTCGACCTGGGCAAGAAATTTTCGAAAAAAATAGTAAAAAAATTCAAAAAATTAAAAAACCTATTCACGGCATTATTTTTAGCCCAAACGGGAAGATATAGGCCGAAAAAGTGAAAACAAAATTTCAGTCCCTAATTCCGTTCGTACTCGACCCGGGAAAGAAAATTCTGAATAAAATAGTATAAAAATTCAAAAAATTATAAAACCTCTTCCCGGTATTATTTTTATCAATAACGTGATGAGATAGGCCGAAAAAGTGAAAACAAAATTTTAGTCCCGAATTCCGTTCATACTCGACCCGGGAAATAAAATACAGAATAAAATAGTAAAAAAATTCGAAAAATTATAAAACCTCTTCCCGGCATTATTTTTATCCAAAACGGGATGAGATAGGACGAAAAAGTGAAAACAAAATTTTACTTTCGAATTTCGTTCATACTCGACCCGGAAAAGAAAATTCCGAATAAAATAGTAAAAAAATTCGAAAAATTATAAAACCTCTTCCCGGCATTATTTTTAAGCAAAGCGGGATGAGATAGGCCGAAAAAGTGAAAACAAAATTTTAGTCCCGAATTCCGTTGATACTCGACCCGGGGAAGAAAATTCCAAAAAAATAGTAAAAAAATTTGAAAAATTATAAAACCTCTTCCCTGCATTATTTTTAGCCAAAACGGGACGAGATAGGGCGAAAAAGTGAAAACAAAATTTTAGACCCGAATTCCGTTCATACTCGATCCGGGCAAGAAAATTCTGAAAACAATAGTAAAAAAATTCAAAAAATTATAAAACCTATTCCCGGCATTATTTCTAGCCAAAACGGGAAGATATAGGCCGAAAAAGTGAAAAGAAAATTTTAGTCCCGAATTCCGTTCATACTCGACTCGGGCAAGAAAATTCCAAAAAAATAGTAAAAAAATTCGAAAAATTAGAAAACCTCTTCCCGGCATTATTTTTTACCAAAAAAAAAAAAATATAGGCCGAAAAAGTGAAAACAAAATTTTAGTCCCGAATTCCGTTCATACTCGACCCGGGAAAGAAAATTCCGAATAAAACAGTAAAAAAATTTGAAAAATTTTAAAACTTCTTCCCGGCATTATATTTAGCGAAAACGGGATGAGATGGGCCGAAAAAGTTGAAACAATATTTTAGTCCCGAATTCCGTTCATACTCGACCCGGGCAAGAAAATTCCGAAAACAATAGTAAAAAAATTCAAAAAATTATAAAACCTATTCCCGGCATTATTTCTAGCCAAAACGGGAAGATATAGGCCGAAAAACTGAAAAGAAAATTTTAGTCCCGAATTCCGTTCATACTAGACTCGGGAAAGAAAATTCCGAGTAAAATAGTAAAAAAATTCGAAAAATTATAAAACCTCCTCCCTGCATTATTTTTAGCCAAAACGGGATGAGATAGGCCGAAAAAGTGAAAACAAAATTTTATTTCCGAATTCCGTTCATACTCGACCCGAGCAAGAAATTCCGAAAACAATAGTAAAAAAATTCAAAAAATTATAAAACCTATTCCTGGCATTATTTTTAGCCAAAACGGGAAGATATAGGCCGAAAATGTGATAACAAAATTTTTGTCCCGAATTCCGTTCATACTCGACCTGGGAAATAAAATTCCGAATAAAATAGTAAAAAAATTCGAAAAATTATAAAACCTCTTCCCGGCTTTATTTTTAGCCAAAACGGGATGAGATAGGCGAAAAAAGTGAAAACAAAATTTTAGTCCCGAATTCCGTTCATACTCGACCTGGGCAAGAAATTTTCGAAAAAAATAGTAAAAAAATTCAAAAAATTAAAAAACCTATTCACGGCATTATCTTTAGCCCAAACGGGAAGATATAGGCCGAAAAAGTGAAAACAAAATTTCAGTCCCTAATTCCGTTCGTACTCGACCCGGGAAAGAAAATTCTGAATAAAATAGTATAAAAATTCAAAAAATTATAAAACCTCTTCCCGGTATTATTTTTATCAATAACGTGATGAGATAGGCCGAAAAAGAGAAAACAAAATTTTAGTCCCGAATTCCGTGCATACTCGACCCGGGAAATAAAATACAGAATAAAATAGTAAAAAAATTCGAAAAATTATAAAACCTCTTCCCGGCATTATTTTTATCCAAAACGGGATGAGATAGGACGAAAAAGTGAAAACAAAATTTTACTTTCGAATTTCGTTCATACTCGACCCGGAAAAGAAAATTCCGAATAAAATAGTAAAAAAATTCGAAAAATTATAAAACCTCTTCCCGGCATTATTTTTAAGCAAAGCGGGATGAGATAGGCCGAAAAAGTGAAAACAAAATTTTAGTCCCGAATTCCGTTGATACTCGACCCGGGGAAGAAAATTCCAAAAAAATAGTAAAAAAATTTGAAAAATTATAAAACCTCTTCCCTGCATTATTTTTAGCCAAAACGGGACGAGATAGGGCGAAAAAGTGAAAACAAAATTTTAGACCCGAATTCCGTTCATACTCGATCCGGGCAAGAAAATTCTGAAAACAATAGTAAAAAAATTCAAAAAATTATAAAACCTATTCCCGGCATTATTTCTAGCCAAAACGGGAAGATATAGGCCGAAAAAGTGAAAAGAAAATTTTAGTCCCGAATTCCGTTCATACTCGACTCGGGCAAGAAAATTCCAAAAAAATAGTAAAAAAATTCGAAAAATTAGAAAACCTCTTCCCGGCATTATTTTTTACCAAAAAAAAAAAATATAGGCCGAAAAAGTGAAAACAAAATTTTAGTCCCGAATTCCGTTCATACTCGACCCGGGAAAGAAAATTCCGAATAAAACAGTAAAAAAATTTGAAAAATTTTAAAACTTCTTCCCGGCATTATATTTAGCGAAAACGGGATGAGATGGGCCGAAAAAGTTGAAACAATATTTTAGTCCCGAATTCCGTTCATACTCGACCCGGGCAAGAAAATTCCGAAAACAATAGTAAAAAAATTCAAAAAATTATAAAACCTATTCCCGGCATTATTTCTAGCCAAAACGGGAAGATATAGGCCGAAAAACTGAAAAGAAAATTTTAGTCCCGAATTCCGTTCATACTAGACTCGGGAAAGAAAATTCCGAGTAAAATAGTAAAAAAATTCGAAAAGTTATAAAACCTCCTCCCTGCATTATTTTTAGCCAAAACGGGATGAGATAGGCCGAAAAAGTGAAAACAAAATTTTATTTCCGAATTCCGTTCATACTCGACCCGAGCAAGAAATTCCGAAAACAATAGTAAAAAAATTCAAAAAATTATAAAACCTATTCCTGGCATTATTTTTAGCCAAAACGGGAAGATATAGGCCGAAAATGTGATAACAAAATTTTTGTCCCGAATTCCGTTCATACTCGACCTGGGAAATAAAATTCCGAATAAAATAGTAAAAAAATTCGAAAAATTATAAAACCTCTTCCCGGCTTTATTTTTAGCCAAAACGGGATGAGATAGGCGAAAAAAGTGAAAACAAAATTTTAGTCCCGAATTCCGTTCATACTCGACCTGGGCAAGAAATTTTCGAAAAAAATAGTAAAAAAATTCAAAAAATTAAAAAACCTATTCACGGCATTATCTTTAGCCCAAACGGGAAGATATAGGCCGAAAAAGTGAAAACAAAATTTCAGTCCCTAATTCCGTTCGTACTCGACCCGGGAAAGAAAATTCTGAATAAAATAGTATAAAAATTCAAAAAATTATAAAACCGCTTCCCGGTATTATTTTTATCAATAACGTGATGAGATAGGCCGAAAAAGAGAAAACAAAATTTTAGTCCCGAATTCCGTGCATACTCGACCCGGGAAATAAAATACAGAATAAAATAGTAAAAAAATTCGAAAAATTATAAAACCTCTTCCCGGCATTATTTTTATCCAAAACGGGATGAGATAGGACGAAAAAGTGAAAACAAAATTTTACTTTCGAATTTCGTTCATACTCGACCCGGAAAAGAAAATTCCGAATAAAATAGTAAAAAAATTCGAAAAATTATAAAACCTCTTCCCGGCATTATTTTTAAGCAAAGCGGGATGAGATAGGCCGAAAAAGTGAAAACAAAATTTTAGTCCCGAATTCCGTTGATACTCGACCCGGGGAAGAAAATTCCAAAAAAATAGTAAAAAAATTTGAAAAATTATAAAACCTCTTCCCTGCATTATTTTTAGCCAAAACGGGACGAGATAGGGCGAAAAAGTGAAAACAAAATTTTAGACCCGAATTCCGTTCATACTCGATCCGGGCAAGAAAATTCTGAAAACAATAGTAAAAAAATTCAAAAAATTATAAAACCTATTCCCGGCATTATTTCTAGCCAAAACGGGAAGATATAGGCCGAAAAAGTGAAAAGAAAATTTTAGTCCCGAATTCCGTTCATACTCGACTCGGGCAAGAAAATTCCAAAAAAATAGTAAAAAAATTCGAAAAATTAGAAAACCTCTTCCCGGCATTATTTTTTACCAAAAAAAAAAAATATAGGCCGAAAAAGTGAAAACAAAATTTTAGTCCCGAATTCCGTTCATACTCGACCCGGGAAAGAAAATTCCGAATAAAACAGTAAAAAAATTTGAAAAATTTTAAAACTTCTTCCCGGCATTATATTTAGCGAAAACGGGATGAGATGGGCCGAAAAAGTTGAAACAATATTTTAGTCCCGAATTCCGTTCATACTCGACCCGGGCAAGAAAATTCCGAAAACAATAGTAAAAAAATTCAAAAAATTATAAAACCTATTCCCGGCATTATTTCTAGCCAAAACGGGAAGATATAGGCCGAAAAACTGAAAAGAAAATTTTAGTCCCGAATTCCGTTCATACTAGACTCGGGAAAGAAAATTCCGAGTAAAATAGTAAAAAAATTCGAAAAGTTATAAAACCTCCTCCCTGCATTATTTTTAGCCAAAACGGGATGAGATAGGCCGAAAAAGTGAAAACAAAATTTTATTTCCGAATTCCGTTCATACTCGACCCGAGCAAGAAATTCCGAAAACAATAGTAAAAAAATTCAAAAAATTATAAAACCTATTCCCGGCATTATTTTTAGCCAAAACGGGAAGATATAGGCCGAAAATGTGATAACAAAATTTTAGTCCCGAATTCCGTTCATACTCGACCCGGGAAATAAAATTCCGAATAAAATAGTAAAAAAATTCGAAAAATTATAAAACCTCTTCCCGGCTTTATTTTTAGCCAAAACGGGATGAGATAGGCGAAAAAAGTGAAAACAAAATTTTAGTCCCGAATTCCGTTCATACTCGACCTGGGCAAGAAATTTTCGAAAAAAATAGTAAAAAAATTCAAAAAATTAAAAAACCTATTCACGGCATTATCTTTAGCCCAAACGGGAAGATATAGGCCGAAAAAGTGAAAACAAAATTTCAGTCCCTAATTCCGTTCGTACTCGACCCGGGAAAGAAAATTCTGAATAAAATAGTATAAAAATTCAAAAAATTATAAAACCGCTTCCCGGTATTATTTTTATCAATAACGTGATGAGATAGGCCGAAAAAGAGAAAACAAAATTTTAGTCCCGAATTCCGTGCATACTCGACCCGGGAAATAAAATACAGAATAAAATAGTAAAAAAATTCGAAAAATTATAAAACCTCTTCCCGGCATTATTTTTATCCAAAACGGGATGAGATAGGACGAAAAAGTGAAAACAAAATTTTACTTTCGAATTTCGTTCATACTCGACCCGGAAAAGAAAATTCCGAATAAAATAGTAAAAAAATTCGAAAAATTATAAAACCTCTTCCCGGCATTATTTTTAAGCAAAGCGGGATGAGATAGGCCGAAAAAGTGAAAACAAAATTTTAGTCCCGAATTCCGTTGATACTCGACCCGGGGAAGAAAATTCCAAAAAAATAGTAAAAAAATTTGAAAAATTATAAAACCTCTTCCCTGCATTATTTTTAGCCAAAACGGGACGAGATAGGGCGAAAAAGTGAAAACAAAATTTTAGACCCGAATTCCGTTCATACTCGATCCGGGCAAGAAAATTCTGAAAACAATAGTAAAAAAATTCAAAAAATTATAAAACCTATTCCCGGCATTATTTCTAGCCAAAACGGGAAGATATAGGCCGAAAAAGTGAAAAGAAAATTTTAGTCCCGAATTCCGTTCATACTCGACTCGGGCAAGAAAATTCCAAAAAAATAGTAAAAAAATTCGAAAAATTAGAAAACCTCTTCCCGGCATTATTTTTTACCAAAAAAAAAAAATATAGGCCGAAAAAGTGAAAACAAAATTTTAGTCCCGAATTCCGTTCATACTCGACCCGGGAAAGAAAATTCCGAATAAAACAGTAAAAAAATTTGAAAAATTTTAAAACTTCTTCCCGGCATTATATTTAGCGAAAACGGGATGAGATGGGCCGAAAAAGTTGAAACAATATTTTAGTCCCGAATTCCGTTCATACTCGACCCGGGCAAGAAAATTCCGAAAACAATAGTAAAAAAATTCAAAAAATTATAAAACCTATTCCCGGCATTATTTCTAGCCAAAACGGGAAGATATAGGCCGAAAAACTGAAAAGAAAATTTTAGTCCCGAATTCCGTTCATACTAGACTCGGGAAAGAAAATTCCGAGTAAAATAGTAAAAAAATTCGAAAAGTTATAAAACCTCCTCCCTGCATTATTTTTAGCCAAAACGGGATGAGATAGGCCGAAAAAGTGAAAACAAAATTTTATTTCCGAATTCCGTTCATACTCGACCCGAGCAAGAAATTCCGAAAACAATAGTAAAAAAATTCAAAAAATTATAAAACCTATTCCTGGCATTATTTTTAGCCAAAACGGGAAGATATAGGCCGAAAATGTGATAACAAAATTTTTGTCCCGAATTCCGTTCATACTCGACCTGGGAAATAAAATTCCGAATAAAATAGTAAAAAAATTCGAAAAATTATAAAACCTCTTCCCGGCTTTATTTTTAGCCAAAACGGGATGAGATAGGCGAAAAAAGTGAAAACAAAATTTTAGTCCCGAATTCCGTTCATACTCGACCTGGGCAAGAAATTTTCGAAAAAAATAGTAAAAAAATTCAAAAAATTAAAAAACCTATTCACGGCATTATTTTTAGCCCAAACGGGAAGATATAGGCCGAAAAAGTGAAAACAAAATTTCAGTCCCTAATTCCGTTCGTACTCGACCCGGGAAAGAAAATTCTGAATAAAATAGTATAAAAATTCAAAAAATTATAAAACCGCTTCCCGGTATTATTTTTATCAATAACGTGATGAGATAGGCCGAAAAAGAGAAAACAAAATTTTAGTCCCGAATTCCGTTCATACTCGACCCGGGAAATAAAATACAGAATAAAATAGTAAAAAAATTCGAAAAATTATAAAACCTCTTCCCGGCATTATTTTTAGCCAAAACGGGATGAGATAGGACGAAAAAGTGAAACAAAATTTTAGTCTCGAATTTCGTTCATACTCGACCCGGAAAAGAAAATTCCGAATAAAATAGTAAAAAAATTCGAAAAATTATAAAACCTCTTCCCGGCATTATTTTTAACCAAAGCGGGATGAGATAGGCCGAAAAAGTGAAAACGAAATTGTAGTCCCGAATTCCGTTCATACTCGACCCGGGCTAGAAAATTCAAAAATAATAGTAAAAAAATTCAAAAAATTATAAAACTTCTTCCCGGCATTATTTTTAACCAAAACTGGAAGATATAGGCCAGAAAAGTGAAAACAAAATTTTAGTCCCGAATTCCGTTGATACTCGACCCGGGGAAGAAAATTCCAAAAAAATAGTAAAAAAATTTGAAAAATTATAAAACCTCTTCCCTGCATTATTTTTAGCCAAAACGGGACGAGATAGGGCGAAAAAGTGAAAACAAAATTTTAGACCCGAATTCCGTTCATACTCGATCCGGGCAAGAAAATTCTGAAAACAATAGTAAAAAAATTCAAAAAATTATAAAACCTATTCCCGGCATTATTTCTAGCCAAAACGGGAAGATATAGGCCGAAAAAGTGAAAAGAAAATTTTAGTCCCGAATTCCGTTCATACTAGACTCGGGAAAGAAAATTCCAAATAAAATAGTAAAAAAATTTGAAAAATTATAAAACCTCTTCCCTGTATTATTTTTAGCCAAAACGGGTTGAGATAGGTCGAAAAAGTGAAAACAAAATTTTAGTCCCGAATTCCGTTCATACTCTACCCGGGCAAGAAATTCCGAAAACAATAGTAAAAAAATTCAAAAAAGTATAAAACCTATTCCCGGAATTATTTTTAGCCAAAACGGGAAGATATAGGCAGAAAAAGTGAAAACAAAATTTTAGTCCCGAATTCCGTTCATACTCAACCTGGGAAAAAAATTTTCGAAAAAAGAAGTAAAAAAATTCAAAAAATTAAAAAACCTATTCCCGGCATTATTTTTTGCCCAAACGGGAAGATATAGGCCGAAAAAGTGAAAAAAAAATTTAAGTCCCAAATTCCGTTCATACTCGACCCGGGAAAGAAAATTCCGAACAAAATAGTATAAAAATTCAAAAATTATAAAACCTCTTCCCGGTATTATTTTTATCAATAACGGGATGAGATAGGCCGACAAAGTGAAAACAAAATTTTAGTCCCGAATTCCGTTCATACTCGACCCGGGAAATAAAATCCGAATAAAATAGTAAAAAAATTCGAAAAATTATAAAACCTTTCCCGGCTTTATTTTTAGCCAAAACGGGATGAGATAGGCCGAAAAAGTGAAAACAAAATTTTAGTCCCGAATTCCGTTCATACTCGACCCGGGCAAGAAATTTTCGAAAAAAATAGTAAAAAAATTCAAAAAATTAAAAAACCTATTCCCGGCATTATTTTTTAGCCCAAACGGGAAGATATAGGCCGAAAAAGTGAAAAAAAATTTCAGTCCCTAATTCCGTTCATACTCGACCCGGGAAAGAAAATTCCGAATAAAATAGTATAAAAATTCAAAAAATTATAAAACCTCTTCCCGGTATTATTTTTATCAATAACGGATGAGATAGGCCGAAAAAGTGAAAACAAAATTTTAGTCCCGAATTCCGTTCATACTCGACCCGGGAAATAAAATACGAATAAAATAGTAAAAAAATTCGAAAAATTATAAAACCTCTTCCCGGCATTATTTTTAGCCAAAACGGGATGAGATAGGACGAAAAAGTGAAAACAAAATTTTAGTCCCGAATTCCGTTCATACTCGACCCGGGCAAGAAAATTCCGAAAACAATAGTAAAAAAATTCAAAAAATTATAAAACCTATTCCCGGTATTATTTCTAGCCAGAACAGGAAGATATAGGCCGAAAAACTGAAAAGAAAATTTTAGTCCTGAATTCCGTTCATACTAGACTCGGGAAAGAAAATTCCGAATAAAATAGTAAAAAAATTCGAAAAATTATAAAACCTCCTCCCTGCATTATTTTTAGCCAAAAGGGGATGAGATAGGCCGAAAAAGTGAAAACAAAATTTTATTTCCGAATTCCGTTCATACTCGACCCGGGCAAAAAATTCCGAAAACAATAGTAAAAAAATTCAAAAAATTATAAAACCTATTCCCGGCATTATTTTTAGCCAAAACGGGAAGATATAGGATGAAAAAGTGAAAGCAAAATTTTAGTCCCGAATTCCGTTCATACTCGACCCGGGAAATAAAATTCCGAATAAAATAGTAAAAAAAGTCGAAAAATTATAAAACCTCTTCCCGGCATTATTTTTAGCCAAAACGAGAAGATATAGGCGCAAAAAGTATATACAAAATTTTAGTCCCAAATTCCGTTCATACTCGATCCAGGCAAGAAAATTCAGAAAAAAATTGTAAAAAATTTCAAAAAATGAGAAAACCACTTCACGGCATTATTTTTAGCCAAAACGGGATGAGATAGGCCGAAAAACTGAAAACAAAATTTTAGTCTTGAATTCCGTTCATACTCGACCCGGGCAACAAAATTCCAAAAAAATAGTAAAAAAATTCAAAAAATCAGAAAACCTCTTCCCGGCATTATTTTTTACCAAAACGGAAAAATATAGGCCGAAAAAGTGAAAACAAAATTTTAGTCCCGAATTCCGTTCATACTCGACCCGGGAAAGAAAATTCCGAATAAAACAGTAAAAAAATTCGAAAAATTTTAAAACTTCTTCCCGGCATTATATTTAGCCAAAACGGGATGAGATAGGCCGAAAAAGTTGAAACAATATCTTAGTCCCGAATTCCGTTCATACTCGACCCGGGCAAGAAAATTCCGAAAACAATAGTAAAAAAATTCAAAAAATTATAAAACCTATTCCCGGCATTATTTCTAGCCAAAACGGGAAGATATAGGCCGAAAAACTGAAAAGAAAATTTTAGTCCCGAATTCCGTTCATACTAGACTCGGGAAAGAAAATTCCGAATAAAATAGTAAAAAAATTCGAAAAATTATAAAACCTCCTCCCTGCATTATTTTTAGCCAAAAAGGGATGAGATAGGCCGAAAAAGTGAAAACAAAATTTTATTTCCGAATTCCGTTCATACTCGACCCGGGCAAGAAATTCCGAAAACAATAGTAAAAAAATTCAAAAAATTATAAAACCTCTTCCCGGCATTATTTTTCACCAAAACGAGAAGATATAGGCCGAAAAAGTATATACAAAATTTTAGTCCCAAATTCCGTTCATACTCGATCCAGGTAAGAAACTTCAGAAAAAAATTCTGAAAAATTTCAAAAAATTAGAAAACCACTTCCCGGCATTATTTCTAGCCAAAACGGGATGAGATAGGCCGAAAAAGTGAAAACAGAATTTTAGTCCCAAATTCCGTTCATACTCTACCCGGGCATGAAAATTCCAAAAATATAGTAAAAAAATTCAAAAAATTATAAAACCTCTTCCCGGCATTATTTTTAACCAAAACGGGAAATATAGGCCGAAAAGAGTGAAAACAAAATTTTAATCCCAAATTCCGTTCATACTCGACCCGGGAAAGAAAATTTCGAATAAAATAGTAAAAAAATTCGAAAAATTATAAAACCTCTTCTCGGCATTATTTTTAGCCAAAACGGGATGAGATAGGCCGAAAAAGTGAAAACAATATTTTAGTCCCGAATTCCGTTCATACTCGACCCGGGCAAGAAAATTCCGAAAACAATAGTAAAAAAATTCAAAAAATTATAAAACCTATTCCCGGCATTATTTCTAGCCACAACGGGAAGATATAAGCCGAAAAAGTGAAAACAAAATTTTAGTCCCGAATTCCGTTCATACTAGACTCGGGAATGAAAATTCCGAATAAAATAGTAAAAAAATTCGAAAAATTATAAAACCTCTTCCCAGCATTATTTTTAGCCAAAGCGGGATGAGATAGGCCGAAAAAGTGAAAACGAAATTTTAGTCCCGAATTCCGTTCATACTCGACCCGGGCTAGAAAATTCAAAAATAATAGTAAAAAAATTCAAAAATTATAAAACCTCTTCCCGGCATTATTTTTAGCCAAAACGGGATGAGATAGGACGAAAAGGTGAAAACAAAATTTTAGTCCCAATTTCCGTTCATACTCGACCCGGGAAAGAAAATTCCGAATAAAATAGTAAAAGAATTCGAAAAACTATAAAACCTCTTCCCGGCATTATTTTTAGCCAAAACGGGATGAGATAGGCCGAAAATGTGAAAACGAAATTTTAGTCCCGGATTCCGTTTATACTCGACCCTGGCAAGAAAATTCCAAAAAAATAGCAAAAAAATTCAAAAAATTATATAACTTCTTCCCGGCATTATTTTTAACCAAAACTGGAAGATATAGGCCGAAAAAGTGAAAACAAAATTTTGTCCCGAATTCCGTTCATACTAGACTCGGGAAAGAAAATTTCAAATAAAATAGTAAAAAAATTTGAAAAATTATAAAACCACTTCCCGGCATTATTTTTAGCCAAAGCGGGATGAGATAGGCCGAAAAAGTGAAAACGAAATTTTAGTCCCGAATTCCGTTCATACTCGACCCGGGCTAGAAAATTCAAAAATAATAGTAAAAAAATTCAATAAATTATAAAACTTCTTCCCGGCAATATTTTTAACCAAAACTGGAAGATATAGGCCGGAAAAGTGAAAACAAAATTTTAGTCCCGAATTCCGTTGATACTCGACCCGGGGAAGAAAATTCCAAAAAAATAGTAAAAAAATTTGAAAAATTATAAAACCTCTTCCCTGCATTAGTTTTAGCCAAAACGGGACGAGATAGGGCGAAAAAGTGAAAACAAAATTTTAGACCCGAATTCCGTTCATACTCGATCCGAGCAAGAAAATTCTGAAAACAATAGTAAAAAAATTCAAAAAATTATAAAACCTATTCCCGGCATTATTTCTAGCCAAAACGGGAAGATATAGGCCGAAAAAGTGAAAAGAAAATTTAAGTCCCAAATTCCGTTCATACTCGACCCGGGCAAAAAATTTCGAAAAAATAGTAAAAAATTAAAAATAAAAAACCTATTCCCGGCATTATTTCTAGCCAAAACGGGAAGATATAGGCCGAAAAAGTGAAAAGAAAATTTTAGTCCCGAATTCCGTTCATACTAGACTCGGGAAAGAAAATTTCAAATAAAATAGTAAAAAAATTTGAAAAATTATAAAACCTCTTCCCTGCATTATTTTTAGCCAAAACGGGTTGAGATAGGCCGAAAATGTGAAAACAAAATTTTAGTCCCGAATTCCTTTCATACTCTACCCGGGCAAGAAATTCCGAAAACAATAGTAAAAAAATTCAAAAAATTATAAAACCTTTTCCCGGAATTATTTTTAGCCAAAACGGGAAGATATAGGCCGAAAAAGTGAAAACAAAATTTTAGTCCCGAATTCCGTTCATACTCGACCCGGGCAAAAAATTTTCGAAAAAAATAGTAAAAAAATTCAAAAAATTAAAAAACCTATTCCCGGCATTATTTTTTGCCCAAACGGGAAGATATAGGCCGAAAAAGTGAAAAAAAAATTTAAGTCCCAAATTCCGTTCATACTCGACCCGGGAAAGAAAATTCCGAATAAAATAGTATAAAAATTCAAAAAATTATAAAACCTCTTCCCGGTATTATTTTTATCAATATCGGGATGAGATAGGCCGACAAAGTGAAAACAAAATTTTAGTCCCGAATTCCGTTCATACTCGACCCGAGAAATAAAATACCGAATAAAATAGTAAAAAAATTCGAAAAATTATAAAACCTCTTCCCGGCATTATTTTTAGCCAAAACGGGATGAGATAGGACGAAAAAGTGAAAACAAAATTTTAGTCCCGAATTCCGTTCATACTCGACCCGGGCAAGAAAATTCCGAAAACAATAGTAAAAAAATTCAAAAAATTATAAAACCTATTCCCGGTATTATTTCTAGCCAGAACAGGAAGATATAGGCCGAAAAACTGAAAAGAAAATTTTAGTCCTGAATTCCGTTCATACTAGACTCGGGAAAGAAAATTCCGAATAAAATAGTAAAAAAATTCGAAAAATTATAAAACCTCCTCCCTGCATTATTTTTAGCCAAAAGGGGATGAGATAGGCCGAAAAAGTGAAAACAAAATTTTATTTCCGAATTCCGTTCATACTCGACCCGGGCAAAAAATTCCGAAAACAATAGTAAAAAAATTCAAAAAATTATAAAACCTATTCCCGGCATTATTTTTAGCCAAAACGGGAAGATATAGGATGAAAAAGTGAAAGCAAAATTTTAGTCCCGAACTCCGTTCATACTCGACCCGGGAAATAAAATTCCGAATAAAATAGTAAAAAAAGTCGAAAAATTATAAAACCTCTTCCTGGCATTATTTTTAGCCAAAACGAGAGGATATAGGTGCAAAAAGTATATACAAAATTTTAGTCCCAAATTCCGTTCATACTCGATCCAGGCAAGAAAATTCAGAAAAAAATTGTAAAAAATTTCAAAAAATGAGAAAACCACTTCACGGCATTATTTTTAGCCAAAACGGGATGAGATAGGCCGAAAAACTGAAAACAAAATTTTAGTCTTGAATTCCGTTCATACTCGACCCGGGCAACAAAATTCCAAAAAAATAGTAAAAAAATTCAAAAAATCAGAAAACCTCTTCCCGGCATTACTTTTTACCAAAACGGAAAAATATAGGCCGAAAAAGTGAAAACAAAATTTTAGTCCCGAATTCCGTTCATACACGACCCGGGAAAGAAAATTCCGAATAAAACAGTTAAAAAATTCGAAAAATTTTAAAACTTCTTCCCGGCATTATATTTAGCCAAAACGGGATGAGATAGGCCGAAAAAGTTGAAACAATATCTTAGTCCCGAATTCCGTTCATACTCGACCCGGGCAAGAAAATTCCGAAAACAATAGTAAAAAAATTCAAAAAATTATATAACCTATTCCCGGCATTATTTCTAGCCAAAACGGGAAGATATAGGCCGAAAAACTGAAAAGAAAATTTTAGTCCCGAATTCCGTTCATACTAGACTCAGGAAAGAAAATTCCGAATAAAATAGTAAAAAAATTCGAAAAATTATAAAACCTCCTCCCTGCATTATTTTTAGCCAAAAAGGGATGGGATAGGCTGAAAAAGTGAAAACAAAATTTTATTTCCGAATTCCGTTCATACTCGACCCGGGCAAGAAATTCCGAAAACAATAGTAAAAAAATTCAAAAAATTATAAAACCTCTTCCCGGCATTATTTATCACCAAAGCGAGAAGATATAGGCCGAAAAAGTATATACAAAATTTTAGTCCCAAATTCCGTTCATACTCGATCCAGGTAAGAAAATTCAGAAAAAAATTGTGAAAAATTTCAAAAAATTAGAAAACCACTTCCCGGCATTATTTCTAGCCAAAACGGGATGAGATAGGCCGAAAAAGTGAAAACAGAATTTTAGTCCCAAATTCCGTTCAAACTCGACCAGGGCATGAAAATTCCAAAAAAATAGTAAAAAAATTCAAAAAATTATAAAACGTCTTCCCGGCATTATTTTTAACCAAAACGGGAAAATATAGGCCGAAAAAGTGGAAACAAAATTTTAATCCCAAATTCCGTTCATACTCGACCCGGGAAAGAAAATTCCGAATAAAATAGTAAAAAAATTCGAAAAATTATAAAACATCTTCCCGGCCTTATTTTTAGCCGAAACGGGATGAGATAGGCCGAAAAAGTGAAAACAATATTTTAGTCCCGAATTCCGTTCATACTCGACCCGGGCAAGAAAATTCCGAAAACAATAGTAAAAAAATTCAAAAAATTATAAAACCTATTCCCGACATTATTTTCTAGCCAACAACGGGAAGATATAAAGCCGAAAAAGTGAAAACAAAATTTTAGTCCCAATTCCGTTATACTTAGACTCGGGAAAGAAAATTCCGAATTTTAAATAGTAAAAAAATTCGAAAAATTATAAAACCTCTCCGGCCATTATTTCATAGCCAAAGCGGGATGGAGATAGGCCGAAAAAGTAAAACGAATTTAGTCACGAATTCCGTTCGATACTCGGACCCGGGCTAGAAAATTCAAAAATAATTTAGTAAAAAAAAATTCAAAAATTATAAAAACTATCTTCCCGCAATATTTTAACCAAAACGGAAGGATATAGGCCGGAAAGTGAAAACAAAATTTCAGTCCCTAATTCCGTTCGTACTCGACCCGGGGAAAGAAAATTCCAAATAAAATAGTATAAAAATTCAAAAAATTATAAAACCTCTTCCCGGTATTATTTTTATCAATAACGTGATGAGATAGGCCGAAAAAGTGAAAACAAAATTTTAGTCCCGAATTCCGTTCATACTCGACCCGGGAAATAAAATACAGAATAAAATAGTAAAAAAATTCGAAAAATTATAAAACCTCTTCCCGGCATTACTTTTAGCCAAAACGGGATTAGATAGGACGAAAAAGTGAAAACAAAATTTTAGTCCCGAATTTCGTTCATACTCGACCCGGAAAAGATATTTCCGAATAAAATAGTAAAAAAATTCGAAAAATTATAAAACCACTTCCCGGCATTATTTTTAGCCAAAGCAGGATGAGATAGGCCGAAAAAGTGAAAACGAAATTTTAGTCCCGAATTCCGTTCATACTCGACCCGGGCTAGAAAATTCAAAAATAATAGTAAAAAAATTCAATAAATTATAAAACTTCTTCCCGGCAATATTTTTAACCAAAACTGGAAGATATAGGCCGGAAAAGTGAAAACAAAATTTTAGTCCCGAATTCCGTTGATACTCGACCCGGGGAAGAAAATTCCAAAAAAATAGTAAAAAAATTTGAAAAATTATAAAACCTCTTCCCTGCATTAGTTTTAGCCAAAACGGGACGAGATAGGGCGAAAAAGTGAAAACAAAATTTTAGACCCGAATTCCGTTCATACTCGATCCGAGCAAGAAAATTCTGAAAACAATAGTAAAAAAATTCAAAAAATTATAAAACCTATTCCCGGCATTATTTCTAGCCAAAACGGGAAGATATAGGCCGAAAAAGTGAAAAGAAAATTTAAGTCCCAAATTCCGTTCATACTCGACCCGGGCAAAAAATTTTCGAAAAAAATAGTAAAAAAATTCAAAAAATTAAAAAACCTATTCCCGGCATTATTTTTTGCCCAAACGGGAAGATATAGGTCGAAAAAGTGAAAAAAAAATTTAAGTCCCAAATTCCGTTCATACTAGACTCGGGAAAGAAAATTTCAAATAAAATAGTAAAAAAATTTGAAAAATTATAAAACCTCTTCCCTGCATTATTTTTAGCCAAAACGGGTTGAGATAGGCCGAAAATGTGAAAACAAAATTTTAGTCCCGAATTCCGTTCATACTCTACCCGGGCAAGAAATTCCGAAAACAATAGTAAAAAAATTCAGAAAATTATAAAACCTTTTCCCGGAATTATTTTTAGCCAAAACGGGAAGATATAGGCCGAAAAAGTGAAAACAAAATTTTAGTCCCGAATTCCGTTCATACTCGACCCGGGCAAAAAATTTTCGAAAAAAATAGTAAAAAAATTAAAAAAATTAAAAAACCTATTCCCGGCATTATTTTTTGCCCAAACGGGAAGATATAGGCCGAAAAAGTGAAAAAAAAATTTAAGTCCCAAATTCCGTTCATACTCGACCCGGGAAAGAAAATCCGAATAAAATAGTATAAAAATTCAAAAAATTATAAAACCTCTTCCCGGTATTATTTTTATCAATACGGATGAAGATAGGCCGACAAAGTTGAAAAAAATTTTAGTCCCAAATTCCGTTCATACTCGATCCAGGCAAGAAAATTCAGAAAAAAATTGAAAAAAATTTCAAAAAATGAGAAAACCACTTCACGGCATTATTTTTAGCCAAAACGGGATGACATAGGCCAAAAAAGTGAAAACAAAATTTTAGTCCCGAATTCCGTTCATACTCGACTCGAGCAAGAAAATTCCAAAAAAATAGTAAAAAAATTCGAAAAATTAGAAAACCTATTCCCGGCATTATTTTTACCAAAACGGAAAAATATAGGCCGAAAAAGTGAAAACAAAATTTTAGTCCCGAATTCCGTTCATACTCGACCCGGGAAAGAAAATTACGAATAAAACAGTAAAAAAATTTGAAAAATTTTAAAACTTCTTCCCGGCATTATATTTAGCCAAAACGGGATGAGATGGGCCGAAAAAGTTGAAACAATATTTTAGTCCCGAATTCCGTTCATACTCGACCCGGGCAAGAAAATTCCGAAAACAATAGTAAAAAAATTCAGAAAATTATAAAACCTATTCCCGGCATTATTTCTAGCCAAAACGGGAAGATATAGGCCGAAAAACTGAAAAGAAAATTTTAGTCCCGAATTCCGTTCATACTAGACTCGTGAAAGAAAATTCCGAATAAAATAGTAAAAAAATTCGAAAAATTATAAAACCTCCTCCCTGCTTTATTTTTAGCCAAAACGGGATGAGATAGGCCGAAAAAGTGAAAACAAAATTTTATTTCCGAATTCCGTTCATACTCGACCCGGGCAAGAAATTCCGAAAACAATAGTAAAAAAATTCAAAAAATTATAAAACCTATTCCCGGCATTATTTTTAGCCAAAACGGGAAGATATAGGCCGAAAATGTGATAACAAAATTTTAGTCCCGAATTCCGTTCATACTCGACCCGGGCAAGAAATTTTCGAGAAAAATACAAAAAATTAAAAAACCTATTCCCGGCATTATTTTTTGCCCAAACGGGAAGATATAGGCCGAAAAATTGAAAACAAAATTTCAGTCCCAAATTCCGTTCATACTCGACCCGGGAAAGAAAATTCCGAATAAAATAGTATAAAAATTCAAAAAATTATAAAACCTCTTCCCGGTATTATTTTTATCAATAACGGGATGAGATAGGCCGACAAAGTGAAAACAAAATTTTAGTCTCGAATTCCGTTCATACTCGACCCGGGAAATAAAATACCGAATAAAATAGTAAAAAAATTCGAAAAATTATAAAATCTCTTCCCGGCATTATTTTTAGCCAAAACGGGATGAGATAGGACGAAAAAGTGAAAACAAAATTTTAGCCCCGAATTCCGTTCATACTCGACCCGGAAAAGAAAATTCCGAATAAAATAGTAAAAAAATTCGAAAAATTATGAAAACTCTTCCCGGCATTATATTTAGCCAAAACGGGATTAGATAGGCCGAAAAAGTGAAAACAAAATTTTAGTCCCGAATTCCGTTCATACTCGACTCGGGAAATAAAATACAGAATAAAATAGTAAAAAAATTCGAAAAATTATAAAACCTCTTCCCGGCATTATTTTTAGCCAAAACGGGATGAGATGGGCCGAAAAAGTTGAAACAATATTTTAGTCCCGAATTCCGTTCATACTCAACTCGGGCAAGAAAATTCCGAAAACAATAGTAAAAAAATTCAGAAAATTATAAAACCTATTCCCGGCATTATTTCTAGCCAAAACGGGAAGATATAGGCCGAAATACTGAAAAGAAAATTTTAGTCCCGAATTCCGTTCATACTAGATTCGGGAAAGAAAATTCCGAATAAAATAGTAAAAAAATTTGAAAAATTATAAAACCTCTTCCCTGCATTAGTTTTAGCCAAAACGGGACGAGATAGGGCGAAAAAGTGAAAACAAAATTTTAGACCCGAATTCCGTTCACACTCGATCCGGGCAAGAAAATTCTGAAAACAATAGTAAAAAAATTCAAAAAATTATAAAACCTATTCCCGGCATTATTTCTAGCCAAAACGGGAAGATATAGGCCGAAAAAGTGAAAAGAAAATTTTAGTCCCGAATTCCGTTCATACTAGACTCGGGAAAGAAAATTTCAAATAAAATAGTAAAAAAATTTGAAAAATTATAAAACCTCTTCCCTGCATTATTTTTAGCCAAAACGGGTTGAGATAGGCCGAAAATGTGAAAACAAAATTTTAGTCCCGAATTCCTTTCATACTCTACCCGGGCAAGAAATTCCGAAAACAATAGTAAAAAAATTCAAAAAATTATAAAACCTTTTCCCGGAATTATTTTTAGCCAAAACGGGAAGATATAGGCCGAAAAAGTGAAAACAAAATTTTAGTCCCGAATTCCGTTCATACTCGACCCGGGCAAAAAATTTTCGAAAAAAATAGTAAAAAAATTCAAAAAATTAAAAAACCTATTCCCGGCATTATTTTTTGCCCAAACGGGAAGATATAGGCCGAAAAAGTGAAAAAAAAATTTAAGTCCCAAATTCCGTTCATACTCGACCCGGGAAAGAAAATTCCGAATAAAATAGTATAAAAATTCAAAAAATTATAAAACCTCTTCCCGGTATTAATCAATATCGGGATGAGATAGGCCGACAAAGTGAAAACAAAATTTTAGTCCCGAATTCCGTTCAATACTCGACCGGGATACCCGAAAAAAATAGTATTAACCTTTCCCGGCATTATTTTTTCAAACGGGAAATATCGAAAAAGTATAAAATTCCGTTCATACTATTCCGGCCGTTTTATCAATATCGGGATGAGATAGGCCGACAAAGTGAAAACAAAATTTTAGTCCCGAATTCCGTTCATACTCGACCCGGGAAATAAAATACCGAATAAAATAGTAAAAAAATTTGAAAAATTATAAAACCTCTTCCCGGCATTTTTTTTAGCCAAAACGGGATGAGATAGGGCGAAAAAGTGAAAACAAAATTTTAGTCCCGAATTCCGTTCATACTCGACCCGGGCAAGAAAATTCCAAAATAACTGTAAAAAAATTCAAAAAATTATAAAACTTCCTTCCCGTGCATTATTTTTAACCAAAACAAAAAAATAGGAAGATATAGGACCGAAAAAGTGAAAACAAAATTTTAGTCCCGAATTCCGTTCATACTAGATCGTCCGAGATTAAGAAAATTCCAAATAAAATAGTGAAAAAAATGAAAAATTATAAAACCTCTTCCCTGCATTATTTTTACCCAAAACGGGTTGAGATAGGCCGAAAAAGTGAATAAAATTTTAGTCCCGAATTCCGTTCATACTCTACCCGGGCAAGAAATTCCGAAAACAATAGTAAAAAAATTCAAAAAATTATAAAACCTATTCCCGGAATTATTTTTAGCCAAAACGGGAAGATATAGGCCGAAAAAGTGAAAACAAAATTTTAGTCCCGAATTCCGTTCATACTCGACCCGGGCAAGAAATTTTCGAAAAAAATTCAAAAAATTAAAAAACCTATTCCCGGCATTATTTTTTGCCCAAACGGGAAGATATAGGCCGAAAAATTGAAAACAAAATTTCAGTCCCAAATTCCGTTCATACTCGACCCGGGAAAGAAAATTCCGAATAAAATAGTATAAAAATTCAAAAAATTATAAAACCTCTTCCCGGTATTATTTTTATCAATAACGGGATGAGATAGGCCGACAAAGTGAAAACAAAATTTTAGTCTCGAATTCCGTTCATACTCGACCCGGGAAATAAAATACCGAATAAAATAGTAAAAAAATTCGAAAAATTATAAAATCTCTTCCCGGCATTATTTTTAGCCAAAACGGGATGAGATAGGACGAAAAAGTGAAAACAAAATTTTAGCCCCGAATTCCGTTCATACTCGACCCGGAAAAGAAAATTCCGAATAAAATAGTAAAAAAATTCGAAAAATTATAAAAACTCTTCCCGGCATTATATTTAGCCAAAACGGGATTAGATAGGCCGAAAAAGTTAAAACAATATTTTAGTCCCGAATTCCGTTCATACTCGACCCGGGCAAGAAAATTCCGAAAACAATAGTAAAAAAATTCAAAAAATTATAAAACCTCTTCCCGGCATTATTTTTAGCCAAAACGGGATGAGAGGGCCGAAAAAGTTGAAACAATATTTTAGTCCCGAATTCCGTTCATACTCGCTCGGGCAAGAAAATTCCGAAAACAATAGTAAAAAAATTCAGAAAATTATAAAACCTATTCCCGGCATTATTTCTAGCCAAAACGGGAAGATATAGGCCGAAATACTGAAAAGAAAATTTTAGTCCCGAATTCCGTTCATACTAGATTCGGGAAAGAAAATTCCGAATAAAATAGTAAAAAAATTTGAAAAATTATAAAACCTCTTCCCTGCATTAGTTTTAGCCAAAACGGGACGAGATAGGGCGAAAAAGTGAAAACAAAATTTTAGACCCGAATTCCGTTCATACTCGATCCGGGCAAGAAAATTCTGAAAACAATAGTAAAAAAATTCAAAAAATTATAAAACCTATTCCCAGCATTATTTCTAGCCAAAACGGGAAGATATAGGCCGAAAAAGTGAAAAGAAAATTTTAGTCCCGAATTCCGTTCATACTAGACTCGGGAAAGAAAATTTCAAATAAAATAGTAAAAAAATTTGAAAAATTATAAAACCTCTTCCCTGCATTATTTTTAGCCAAAACGGGTTGAGATAGGCCGAAAATGTGAAAACAAAATTTTAGTCCCGAATTCCTTTCATACTCTACCCGGGCAAGAAATTCCGAAAACAATAGTAAAAAAATTCAAAAAATTATAAAACCTTTTCCCGGAATTATTTTTAGCCAAAACGGGAAGATATAGGCCGAAAAAGTGAAAACAAAATTTTAGTCCCGAATTCCGTTCATACTCGACCCGGGCAAAAAATTTTCGAAAAAAATAGTAAAAAAATTCAAAAAATTAAAAAACCTATTCCCGGCATTATTTTTTGCCCAAACGGGAAGATATAGGCCGAAAAAGTGAAAAAAAAATTTAAGTCCCAAATTCCGTTCATACTCGACCCGGGAAAGAAAATTCCGAATAAAATAGTATAAAAATTCAAAAAATTATAAAACCTCTTCCCGGTATTATTTTTATCAATATCGGGATGAGATAGGCCGACAAAGTGAAAACAAAATTTTAGTCCCGAATTCCGTTCATACTCGACCCGGGAAATAAAATACCGAATAAAATAGTAAAAAAATTTGAAAAATTATAAAACCTCTTCCCGGCATTTTTTTTAGCCAAAACGGGATGAGATAGGGCGAAAAAGTGAAAACAAAATTTTAGTCCCGAATTCCGTTCATACTCGACCCGGGCAAGAAAATTCCAAAATAACTGTAAAAAAATTCAAAAAATTATAAAACTTCTTCCCGGCATTATTTTTAACCAAAACTGGAAGATATAGGCCGAAAAAGTGAAAACAAAATTTTAGTCCCGAATTCCGTTGATACTCGACCCGGGGAAGAAAATTCCAAAAAAATAGTAAAAAAATTTGAAAAATTATAAAACCTCTTCCCTGCATTATTTTTAGCCAAAACGGGACGAGATAGGGCGAAAAAGTGAAAACAAAATTTTAGACCCGAATTCCGTTCATACTCGATCCGGGCAAGAAAATTCTGAAAACAATAGTAAAAAAATTCAAAAAATTATAAAACCTATTCCCGGCATTATTTCTAGCCAAAACGGGAAGATATAGGCCGAAAAAGTGAAAAGAAAATTTTAGTCCTGAATTCCGTTCATACTAGACTCGAGAAAGAAAATTCCAAATAAAATAGTAAAAAAATTTGAAAAATTATAAAACCTCTTCCCTGCATTATTTTTACCCAAAACGGGTTGAGATAGGCCGAAAAAGTGAATAAAATTTTAGTCCCGAATTCCGTTCATACTCTACCCGGGCAAGAAATTCCGAAAACAATAGTAAAAAAATTCAAAAAATTATAAAACCTATTCCCGGAATTATTTTTAGCCAACACGGGAAGATATAGGCCGAAAAAGTGAAAACAAAATTTTAGTCCCGAATTCCGTTCATACTCGACCCGGGCAAGAAATTTTCGAAAAAAATACAAAAAATTAAAAAACCTATTCCCGGCATTATTTTTTGCCCAAACGGGAAGATATAGGCCGAAAAATTGAAAACAAAATTTCAGTCCCAAATTCCGTTCATACTCGACCCGGGAAAGAAAATTCCGAATAAAATAGTATAAAAATTCAAAAAATTATAAAACCTCTTCCCGGTATTATTTTTATCAATAACGGGATGAGATAGGCCGACAAAGTGAAAACAAAACTTTAGTCTCGAATTAGTCTCGAATTCCGTTCATACTCGACCCGGGAAATAAAATACCGAATAAAATAGTAAAAAAATTCGAAAAATTATAAAATCTCTTCCCGGCATTATTTTTAGCCAAAACGGGATGAGATAGGACGAAAAAGTGAAAACAAAATTTTAGCCCCGAATTCCGTTCATACTCGACCCGGAAAAGAAAATTCCGAATAAAATAGTAAAAAAATTCGAAAAATTATAAAAACTCTTCCCGGCATTATATTTAGCCAAAACTGGATTAGATAGGCCGAAAAAGTTAAAACAATATTTTAGTCCCGAATTCCGTTCATACTCGACCCGGGCAAGAAAATTCCGAAAACAATAGTAAAAAAATTCAAAAAATTATAAAACCTATTCCCGGCATTATTTCTAGCCAAAACATGAAGATATAGGCCAAAAAACTGAAAAGAAAATTTTAGTCCCGAATTCCGTTCATACTAGACTCGGGAAAGAAAATTCCGAATAAAATAGTAAAAAAATTCGAAAAATTATAAAACCTCTTCCCTGCATTATTTTTAGCCAAAACGGGACGAGATAGTGCGAAAAAGTGAAAACAAAATTTTAGACCCGAATTCTGTTCATACTCGATCCGGGCAAGAAAATTCCGAAAACAAAAGTAAAAAAATTCAAAAAATTATAAAACCTATTCACGGCATTATTTCTAGCCAAAACGGGAAGATATAGGCCGAAAAAGTGAAAAGAAAATTTTAGTCCCGAATTCCGTACATACTAGACCCGGGAAATAAAATTCCGAATAAAATAGTAAAAAAATTTGAAAAATTATAAAACCTCTTCCCGGCTTATTTTTTAGCCAAAACGGGATGAGAAGGCGAAAAGTGAAAAACAAATTTTTAGTCCCGAATTCCGTTCATACTCGACCCGGGCAAAGAAATTTTTTCGAAAAAATAGTAAAAAAAATCAAAATAATTAAAAACCTATTCTGGCATTATTTCTAGCCCAAAACGGGGAATATAGCCGAAAAAAGTGAAAAACAAAATTTCTGTCCCATATTCCGTCATACTCACCCTGCGGAAAGGAAAAATTCCGAATAAAATAGTAAAAAAAATTTCGAAAATTAAAAACTCTTTCCGGTATTATTTTTATCAATAAGGGATGAGATAGGCCGAAAAATGAAAACAAAATTTTAGTCTCCAATTCCGTTTCATACTCGGACCAGCCGGCAAATAAATACGAATAAAATAGTTAAGAAAAATTCGAAAAAATTATAAAACCTCTTTCCCGGCATTATTTTTAGCCAAACGAGAAAGATATAGGCGCCAAAAAGTATATACAAAATTTAGTCCCAAATTCCGTTTCATACTCGATCCAGGCAAAGAAAATTCAGAAAAAAATTGAAAAAATTTCAAAAAAATGAGGACACCACTTCACGGCTTTATTTTTAGCCAAACAGGGATGAGATAGGCCAAAAAAGTGAAAACAAAATTTTAGTCCCGAATTCCGTTCATACTCGACTCGGGCAAGGAAATTCCAAAAAAATAGTAAAAAAATTCGAAAAATTAGAAAACCTATTCCCGGCATTATTTTTTACCAAAACGGAAAAATATAGGCCGAAAAAGTGAAAACAAAATTTTAGTCCCGAATTCCGTTCATACTCGACCCGGGAAAGAAAATTACGAATAAAACAGTAAAAAAATTTGAAAAATTTTAAAACTTCTTCCCGGCATTATATTTAGCCAAAACGGGATGAGATGGGCCGAAAAAGTTGAAACAATATTTTAGTCCCGAATTCCGTTCATACTCGACCCGGGCAAGAAAATTCCGAAAACAATGGTAAAAAAATTCAGAAAATTATAAAAACTATTCCCGGCATTATTTCTAGCCAAAACGGGAAGATATAGGCCGAAAAGCTGAAAAGAAAATTTTAGTCCCGAATTCCGTTCATACTAGACTCGGGAAAGAAAATTCCGAATAAAATAGTAAAAAAATTCGAAAAATTATAAAACCTCCTCCCTGCTTTATTTTTAGCCAAAACGGGATGAGATAGGCCGAAAAAGTGAAAACAAAATTTTATTTCCGAATTCCGTTCATACTCGACCCGGCAAGAAATTCCGAAAACAATAGTAAAAAAATTCAAAAAATTATAAAACCTATTCCCGGCATTATTTTTTAGCCAAAACGGGAAGATATAGGCCGAAAATGTGATAACAAAATTTTAGTCCCGAATTCCGTTCAACTCGACCCGAAATAAAATTCCGAATAAAATAGTAAAAAAATTCGAAAAATTATAAAACTCTCCCGGCTTTATTTTTAGCCAACGGGATGAACAGGCGAAAAAAGTGAAAAAAAATTTTAGTCCCGAATTCTTTCATACTCGACCCGGGCAAGAAATTTCGAAAAAAATAGTAAAAAAATTCAAAAAATTAAAAAACCTATTCACGGCATTATTTTTAGCCCAAACGGGAAGATATCGGCCGAAAAAGTGAAAACAAATTCAGTCCCTAATTCCGTTCGTACTCAACCCGGGAAAGAAAATCCGAATAAAATAGTATAAAAATTCAAAAAATTATAAAACCTCTTCCCGGTATTATTTTTATCAATAACGTGATGAGATAGGCCGAAAAAGTGAAAACAAAATTTTAGTCCCGAATTCCGTTCATACTCGACCTGGGAAATAAAATACAAATAAAATAGTAAAAAAATTCGAAAAATTATAAAACCTCTCCCGGCATTATTTTAGCCAAAACGGGATAGATAGGCCGAAAAAGTGAAAACAAAAAATTTTAGTCCCGAATTCCGTTCATACTCGACCGGGAAATAAAATTCCAGAATAAATAGTAAAAAAAATTCGAAAAATTATAAAACCTCTTCCCGGCATTATTTTTTAGCCAAAACGGGATGAGATGGGCCGAAAAAGTTGAAACAATATTTTAGTCCCGAATTCCGTTCATACTCGACTCGGGCAAGAAAATTCCGAAAACAATAGTAAAAAAATTCAGAAAATTATAAAACCTATTCCCGGCATTATTTCTAGCCAAAACGGGAAGATATAGGCCGAAATACTGAAAAGAAAATTTTAGTCCCGAATTCCGTTCATACTAGATTCGGGAAAGAAAATTCCGAATAAAATAGTAAAAAAATTTGAAAAATTATAAAACCTCTTCCCTGCATTAGTTTTAGCCAAAACGGGACGAGATAGGGCGAAAAAGTGAAAACAAAATTTTAGACCCGAATTCCGTTCATACTCGATCCGGGCAAGAAAATTCTGAAAACAATAGTAAAAAAATTCAAAAAATTATAAAACCTATTCCCGGCATTATTTCTAGCCAAAACGGGAAGATATAGGCCGAAAAAGTGAAAAGAAAATTTTAGTCCCGAATTCCGTTCATACTAGACTCGGGAAAGAAAATTTCAAATAAAATAGTAAAAAAATTTGAAAAATTATAAAACCTCTTCCCTGCATTATTTTTAGCCAAAAACGGGTTGAGATAGGCCGAAAATGTGAAAACAAAATTTTAGTCCCGAATTCCTTTCATACTCTACCCGGGCAAGAAATTCCGAAAACAATAGTAAAAAAATTCAAAAAATTATAAAACCTTTTCCCGGAATTATTTTTAGCCAAAACGGGAAGATATAGGCCGAAAAAGTGAAAACAAAATTTTAGTCCCGAATTCCGTTCATACTCGACCCGGGCAAAAAATTTTCGAAAAAAATAGTAAAAAAATTCAAAAAATTAAAAAACCTATTCCCGGCATTATTTTTTGCCCAAACGGGAAGATATAGGCCGAAAAAGTGAAAAAAAAATTTAAGTCCCAAATTCCGTTCATACTCGACCCGGGAAAGAAAATTCCGAATAAAATAGTATAAAAATTCAAAAAATTATAAAACCTCTTCCCGGTATTATTTTTATCAATATCGGGATGAGATAGGCCGACAAAGTGAAAACAAAATTTTAGTCCCGAATTCCGTTCATACTCGACCCGGGAAATAAAATACCGAATAAAATAGTAAAAAAATTTGAAAAATTGTAAAACCTCTTCCCGGCATTTTTTTTAGCCAAAACGGGATGAGATAGGGCGAAAAAGTGAAAACAAAATTTTAGTCCCGAATTCCATTCATACTCGACCCGGGCAAGAAAATTCTAAAATAACTGTAAAAAAATTCAAAAAATTATAAAACTTCTTCCCGGCATTATTTTTAACCAAAACTGGAAGATATAGGCCGAAAAAGTGAAAACAAAATTTTAGTCCCGAATTCCGTTGATACTCGACCCGGGGAAGAAAATTCCAAAAAAATAGTAAAAAAATTTGAAAAATTATAAAACCTCTTCCCTGCATTATTTTTAGCCAAAACGGGACGAGATAGGGCGAAAAAGTGAAAACAAAATTTTAGACCCGAATTCCGTTCATACTCGATCCGGGCAAGAAAATTCTGAAAACAATAGTAAAAAAATTCAAAAAATTATAAAACCTATTCCCGGCATTATTTCTAGCCAAAACGGGAAGATATAGGCCGAAAAAGTGAAAAGAAAATTTTAGTCCCGAATTCCGTTCATACTAGACTCGAGAAAGAAAATTCCAAATAAAATAGTAAAAAAATTTGAAAAATTATAAAACCTCTTCCCTGCATTATTTTTACCCAAAACGGGTTGAGATAGGCCGAAAAAGTGAATAAAATTTTAGTCCCGAATTCCGTTCATACTCTACCCGGGCAAGAAATTCCGAAAACAATAGTAAAAAAATTCAAAAAATTATAAAACCTATTCCCGGAATTATTTTTAGCCAACACGGGAAGATATAGGCCGAAAAAGTGAAAACAAAATTTTAGTCCCGAATTCCGTTCATACTCGACCCGGGCAAGAAATTTTCGAAAAAAATACAAAAAATTAAAAAACCTATTCCGGCATTATTTTTTGCCCAAACGGGAAGATATAGGCCGAAAAATTGAAAACAAAATTTCAGTCCCAAATTCCGTTCATACTCGACCCGGGAAAGAAAATTCCGAATAAAATAGTATAAAAATTCAAAAAATTATAAAACCTCTTCCCGGTATTATTTTTATCAATAACGGGATGAGATAGGCCGACAAAGTGAAAACAAAATTTTAGTCTCGAATTCCGTTCATACTCGACCCGGGAAATAAAATACCGAATAAAATAGTAAAAAAATTCGAAAAATTATAAAATCTCTTCCCGGCATTATTTTTAGCCAAAACGGGATGAGATAGGACGAAAAAGTGAAAACAAAATTTTAGCCCCGAATTCCGTTCATACTCGACCCGGAAAAGAAAATTCCGAATAAAATAGTAAAAAAATTCGAAAAATTATAAAAACTCTTCCCGGCATTATATTTAGCCAAAACGGGATTAGATAGGCCGAAAAAGTTAAAACAATATTTTAGTCCCGAATTCCGTTCATACTCGACCCGGGCAAGAAAATTCTGAAAACAATAGTAAAAAAATTCAAAAAATTATAAAACCTATTCCCGGCATTATTTCTAGCCAAAACATGAAGATATAGGCCAAAAAACTGAAAAGAAAATTTTAGTCCCGAATTCCGTTCATACTAGACTCGGGAAAGAAAATTCCGAATAAAATAGTAAAAAAATTCGAAAAATTATAAAACCTCTTCCCTGCATTATTTTTAGCCAAAACGGGACGAGATAGGGCGAAAAAGTGAAAACAAAATTTTAGACCCGAATTCTGTTCATACTCGATCCGGGCAAGAAAATTCCGAAAACAAAAGTAAAAAAATTCAAAAAATTATAAAACCTATTCACGGCATTATTTCTAGCCAAAACGGGAAGATATAGGCCGAAAAAGTGAAAAGAAAATTTTAGTCCCGAATTCCGTTCATACTAGACTCGGGAAATAAAATTCCGAATAAAATAGTAAAAAAATTTGAAAAATTATAAAACCTCTTCCCGGCTTTATTTTTAGCCAAAACGGGATGAGATAGGCGAAAAAAGTGAAAACAAAATTTTAGTCCCGAATTCCGTTCATACTCGACCCGGGCAAGAAATTTTCGAAAAAAATAGTAAAAAAATTCAAAAAATTAAAAAACCTATTCCTGGCATTATTTCTAGCCCATACGGGAAGATATAGGCCGAAAAAGTGAAAACAAAATTTCTGTCCCAAATTCCGTTCATACTCGACCCGGGAAAGAAAATTCCGAATAAAATAGTAAAAAAATTCGAAAAATTATAAAACCTCTTCCCGGTATTATTTTTATCAATAACGGGATGAGATAGGCCGAAAAAGTGAAAACAAAATTTTAGTCCCGAATTCCGTTCATACTCGACCCGGCAAATAAAATACCGAATAAAATAGTAAAAAAATTCGAAAAATTATAAAACCTCTTCCCGGCATTATTTTTAGCCAAAACGAGAAGATATAGGCGCAAAAAGTATATACAAAATTTTAGTCCCAAATTCCGTTCATACTCGATCCAGGCAAGAAAATTCAGAAAAAAATTGAAAAAAATTTCAAAAAATGAGAAAACCACTTCACGGCATTATTTTTAGCCAAAACGGGATGACATAGGCCAAAAAAGTGAAAACAAAATTTTAGTCCCGAATTCCGTTCATACTCGACTCGGGCAAGAAAATTCCAAAAAAATAGTAAAAAAATTCGAAAAATTAGAAAACCTATTCCCGGCATTATTTTTTACCAAAACGGAAAAATATAGGCCGAAAAAGTGAAAACAAAATTTTAGTCCCGAATTCCGTTCATACTCGACCCGGGAAAGAAAATTACGAATAAAACAGTAAAAAAATTTGAAAAATTTTAAAACTTCTTCCCGGCATTATATTTAGCCAAAACGGGATGAGATGGGCCGAAAAAGTTGAAACAATATTTTAGTCCCGAATTCCGTTCATACTCGACCCGGGCAAGAAAATTCCGAAAACAATAGTAAAAAAATTCAGAAAATTATAAAACCTATTCCCGGCATTATTTCTAGCCAAAACGGGAAGATATAGGCCGAAAAACTGAAAAGAAAATTTTAGTCCCGAATTCCGTTCATACTAGACTCGGGAAAGAAAATTCCGAATAAAATAGTAAAAAAATTCGAAAAATTATAAAACCTCCTCCCTGCTTTATTTTTAGCCAAAACGGGATGAGATAGGCCGAAAAAGTGAAAACAAAATTTTATTTCCGAATTCCGTTCATACTCGACCCGGGCAAGAAATTCCGAAAACAATAGTAAAAAAATTCAAAAAATTATAAAACCTATTCCCGGCATTATTTTTAGCCAAAACGGGAAGATATAGGCCGAAAATGTGATAACAAAATTTTAGTCCCGAATTCCGTTCATACTCGACCCAGGAAATAAAATTCCGAATAAAATAGTAAAAAAATTCGAAAAATTATAAAACCTCTTCCCGGCTTTATTTTTAGCCAAAACGGGATGAGATAGGCGAAAAAAGTGAAAACAAAATTTTAGTCCCGAATTCCGTTCATACTCGACCCGGGCAAGAAATTTTCGAAAAAAATAGTAAAAAAGTTCAAAAAATTAAAAAACCTATTCACGGCATTATTTTTAGCCCAAACGGGAAGATATCGGCCGAAAAAGTGAAAACAAAATTTCAGTCCCTAATTCCGTTCGTACTCAACCCGGGAAAGAAAATTCCGAATAAAATAGTATAAAAATTCAAAAAATTATAAAACTCTTCCCGGTATTATTTTTATCAATAACGTGATGAGATAGGCCGAAAAAGTGAAAACAAAATTTTAGTCCCGAATTCCGTTCATACTCGACCTGGGAAATAAAATACAGAATAAAATAGTAAAAAAATTCGAAAAATTATAAAACCTCTTCCCGGCATTACTTTTAGCCAAAACGGGATTAGATAGGACGAAAAAGTGAAAACAAAATTTTAGTCCCGAATTCCGTTCATACTCGTCCCGGGAAAAAAATACAGAATAAAATAGTAAAAAAATTCGAAAAATTATAAAACCTCTTCCCGGCATTATTTTTAGCCAAAACGGGATGAGATGGGCCGAAAAAGTTGAAACAATATTTTAGTCCCGAATTCCGTTCATACTCGACTCGGGCAAGAAAATTCCGAAAACAATAGTAAAAAAATTCAGAAAATTATAAAACCTATTCCCGGCATTATTTCTAGCCAAAACGGGAAGATATAGGCCGAAATACTGAAAAGAAAATTTTAGTCCCGAATTCCGTTCATACTAGATTCGGGAAAGAAAATTCCGAATAAAATAGTAAAAAAATTTGAAAAATTATAAAACCTCTTCCCTGCATTAGTTTTAGCCAAAACGGGACGAGATAGGGCGAAAAAGTGAAAACAAAATTTTAGACCCGAATTCCGTTCATACTCGATCCGGGCAAGAAAATTCTGAAAACAATAGTAAAAAAATTCAAAAAATTATAAAACCTATTCCCGGCATTATTTCTAGCCAAAACGGGAAGATATAGGCCGAAAAAGTGAAAAGAAAATTTTAGTCCCGAATTCCGTTCATACTAGACTCGGGAAAGAAAATTTCAAATAAAATAGTAAAAAAATTTGAAAAATTATAAAACCTCTTCCCTGCATTATTTTTAGCCAAAACGGGTTGAGATAGGCCGAAAATGTGAAAACAAAATTTTAGTCCCGAATTCCTTTCATACTCTACCCGGGCAAGAAATTCCGAAAACAATAGTAAAAAAATTCAAAAAATTATAAAACCTTTTCCCGGAATTATTTTTAGCCAAAACGGGAAGATATAGGCCGAAAAAGTGAAAACAAAATTTTAGTCCCGAATTCCGTTCATACTCGACCCGGGCAAAAAATTTTCGAAAAAAATAGTAAAAAAATTCAAAAAATTAAAAAACCTATTCCCGGCATTATTTTTTGCCCAAACGGGAAGATATAGGCCGAAAAAGTGAAAAAAAAATTTAAGTCCCAAATTCCGTTCATACTCGACCCGGGAAAGAAAATTCCGAATAAAATAGTATAAAAATTCAAAAAATTATAAAACCACTTCCCGGTATTATTTTTATCAATATCGGGATGAGATAGGCCGACAAAGTGAAAACAAAATTTTAGTCCCGAATTCCGTTCATACTCGACCCGGGAAATAAAATACCGAATAAAATAGTGAAAAAATTTGAAAAATTATAAAACCTCTTCCCGGCATTTTTTTTAGCCAAAACGGGATGAGATAGGGCGAAAAAGTGAAAACAAAATTTTAGTCCCGAATTCCGTTCATACTCGACCCGGGCAAGAAAATTCCAAAATAACTGTAAAAAAATTCAAAAAATTATAAAACTTCTTCCCGGCATTATTTTTAACCAAAACTGGAAGATATAGGCCGAAAAAGTGAAAACAAAATTTTAGTCCCGAATTCCGTTGATACTCGACCCGGGGAAGAAAATTCCAAAAAAATAGTAAAAAAATTTGAAAAATTATAAAACCTCTTCCCTGCATTATTTTTAGCCAAAACGGGACGAGATAGGGCGAAAAAGTGAAAACAAAATTTTAGACCCGAATTCCGTTCATACTCGATCCGGCAAGAAAATTCTGAAAACAATAGTAAAAAAATTCAAAAAATTATAAAACCTATTCCCGGCATTATTTCTAGCCAAAACGGGAAGATATAGGCCGAAAAAGTGAAAAGAAAATTTTAGTCCCGAATTCCGTTCATACTAGACTCGAGAAAGAAAATTCCAAATAAAATAGTAAAAAAATTTGAAAAATTATAAAACCTCTTCCCTGCATTATTTTTACCCAAAACGGGTTGAGATAGGCCGAAAAAGTGAATAAAATTTTAGTCCCGAATTCCGTTCATACTCTACCCGGGCAAGAAATTCCGAAAACAATAGTAAAAAAATTCAAAAAATTATAAAACCTATTCCCGGAATTATTTTTAGCCAAAACGGGAAGATATAGGCCGAAAAAGTGAAAACAAAATTTTAGTCCCGAATTCCGTTCACACTCGACCCGGGCAAGAAATTTTCGAAAAAAATTCAAAAAATTAAAAAACCTATTCCCGGCATTATTTTTTGCCCAAACGGGAAGATATAGGCCGAAAAATTGAAAACAAAATTTCAGTCCCAAATTCCGTTCATACTCGACCCGGGAAAGAAAATTCCGAATAAAATAGTATAAAAATTCAAAAAATTATAAAACCTCTTCCCGGTATTATTTTTATCAATAACGGGATGAGATAGGCCGACAAAGTTGAAAACAAAATTTTAGTCTCGAATTCCGTTCATACTCGACCCGGGAAATAAAATACCGAATAAAATAGTAAAAAAATTCGAAAAATTATAAAATCTCTTCCCGGCATTATTTTTAGCCAAAACGGGATGAGATAGGACGAAAAAGTGAAAACAAAATTTTAGCCCCGAATTCCGTTCATACTCGACCCGGAAAAGATAATTCCGAATAACATAGTAAAAAAATTCGAAAAATTGTAAAAACTCTTCCCGGCATTATATTTAGCCAAAACGGGATTAGATAGGCCGAAAAAGTTAAAACAATATTTTAGTCCCGAATTCCGTTCATACTCGACCCGGGCAAGAAAATTCCGAAAACAATAGTAAAAAAATTCAAAAAATTATAAAACCTATTCCCGGCATTATTTCTAGCCAAAACATGAAGATATAGGCCAAAAAACTGAAAAGAAAATTTTAGTCCCGAATTCCGTTCATACTAGACTCGGGAAAGAAAATTCCGAATAAAATAGTAAAAAAATTCGAAAAATTATAAAACCTCTTCCCTGCATTATTTTTAGCCAAAACGGGACGAGATAGGGCGAAAAAGTGAAAACAAAATTTTAGACCCGAATTCTGTTCATACTCGATCCGGGCAAGAAAATTCCGAAAACAAAAGTAAAAAAATTCAAAAAATTATAAAACCTATTCACGGCATTCTTTCTAGCCAAAACGGGAAGATATAGGCCGAAAAAGTGAAAAGAAAATTTTAGTCCCGAATTCCGTTCATACTAGACTCTGGAAATAAAATTCCGAATAAAATAGTAAAAAAATTCGAAAAATTATAAAACCTCTTCCCGGCTTTATTTTTAGCCAAAACGGGATGAGATAGGCGAAAAAAGTGAAAACAAAATTTTAGTCCCGAATTCCGTTCATACTCGACCCGGGCAAGAAATTTTCGAAAAAAATAGTAAAAAAATTCAAAAAATTAAAAAACCTATTCCTGGCATTATTTCTAGCCCAAACGGGAAGATATAGGCCGAAAAAGTGAAAACAAAATTTCTGTCCCAAATTCCGTTCATACTCGACGCGGGAAAGAAAATTCCGAATAAAATAGTAAAAAAATTCGAAAAATTATAAAACCTCTTCCCGGTATTATTTTTATCAATAACGGGATGAGATAGGCCGAAAAAGTGAAAACAAAACTTTAGTCCCGAATTCCGTTCATACTCGACCCGGCAAATAAAATACCGAATAAAATAGTAAAAAAATTCGAAAAATTATAAAACCTCTTCCCGGCATTATTTTTAGCCAAAACGAGAAGATATAGGCGCAAAAAGTATATACAAAATTTTAGTCCCAAATTCCGTTCATACTCGATCCAGGCAAGAAAATTCAGAAAAAAATTTCAAAAAATTTCAAAAAATGAGAAAACCACTTCACGGCATTATTTTTAGCCAAAACGGGATGACATAGGCCAAAAAAGTGAAAACAAAATTTTAGTCCCGAATTCCGTTCATACTCGACTCGGGCAAGAAAATTCCAAAAAAATAGTAAAAAAATTCGAAAAATTAGAAAACCTATTCCCGGCATTATTTTTTACCAAAACGGAAAAATATAGGCCGAAAAAGTGAAAACAAAATTTTAGTCCCGAATTCCGTTCATACTCGACCCGGGAAAGAAAATTAAGAATAAAACAGTAAAAAAATTTGAAAAATTTTAAAACTTCTTCCCGGCATTATATTTAGCCAAAACGGGATGAGATGGGCCGAAAAAGTTGAAACAATATTTTAGTCCCGAATTCCGTTCATACTCGACCCGGGCAAGAAAATTCCGAAAAAAATAGTAAAAAAATTCAGAAAATTATAAAACCTATTCCCGGCATTATTTCTAGCCAAAACGGGAAGATATAGGCCGAAAAACTGAAAAGAAAATTTTAGTCCCCCGAATTCCGTTCATACTAGACTCGGGAAGAAAATTCCGAATAAAATAGTAAAAAAATTCGAAAAATTATAAAACCTCCTCCCTGCTTTATTTTTAGCCAAAACGGGATGATATAGGCCGAAAAAGTGAAAACAAAATTTTATTTCCGAATTCCGTTCATACTCGACTTGGGCAAGAAATTCCGAAAACAATAGTAAAAAAATTCAAAAAATTATAAAACCTATCCCCGGCATTATTTTTAGCCAAAACGGGAAGATATAGGCCGAAAATGTGATAACAAAATTTTAGTCCCGAATTCCGTTCATACTCGACCCAGGAAATAAAATTCCGAATAAAATAGTAAAAAAATTCGAAAAATTATAAAACCTCTTCCCGGCTTTATTTTTAGCCAAAACGGGATGAGATAGGCGAAAAAAGTGAAAACAAAATTTTAGTCCCGAATTCCGTTCATACTCGACCCGGGCAAGAAATTTTCGAAAAAAATAGTAAAAAAGTTCAAAAAATTAAAAAACCTATTCACGGCATTATTTTTAGCCCAAACGGGAAGATATAGGCCGAAAAAGTGAAAACAAAATTTCAGTCCCTAATTCCGTTCGTACTCAACCCGGGAAAGAAAATTCCGAATAAAATAGTATAAAAATTCAAAAAATTATAAAACTTCTTCCCGGTATTATTTTTATCAATAACGTGATGAGATAGGCCGAAAAAGTGAAAACAAAATTTTAGTACCGAATTCCGTTCATACTCGACCCGGGAAATAAAATACAGAATAAAATAGTAAAAAAATTCGAAAAATTATAAAACCTCTTCCCGGCATTATTTTTAGCCAAAACGGGACGAGATAGGACGAAAAAGTGAAAACAAAATTTTAGTCCCGAATTTCGTTCATACTCGACCCGGAAAAGATAATTCCGAATAAAATAGTAAAAAAGTTCGAAAAATTATAAAACCTCTTCCCGGCATTATTTTTAGCCAAAGCGGGATGAGATAGGCCGAAAAAGTGAAAACGAAATTTTAGTCCCGAATTCCGTTCATACTCGACCCGGGCTAGAAAATTCAAAAATAATAGTAAAAAAATTCAAAAAATTATAAAACTTCTTCCCGGCAATATTTTTAACCAAAACTGGAAGATACAGGCCGGAAAAGTGAAAACAAAATTTTAGTCCCGAATTCCGTTGATACTCGACCCGGGGAAGAAAATTCCAAAAAAATAGTAAAAAAATTTGAAAAATTATAAAACCTCTTCCCTGCCTTAGTTTTAGCCAAAACGGGACGAGATAGAGCGAAAAAGTGAAAACAAAATTTTAGACCCGAATTCCGTTCATACTCGATCCGGGCAAGAAAATTCTGAAAACAATAGTAAAAAAATTCAAAAAATTATAAAACCTATTCCCGGCATTATCTCTAGCCAAAACGGGAAGATATCGGCCGAAAAAGTGAAAAGAAAATTTTAGTCCCGAATTCCGTTCATACTAGACTCGGGAAAGAAAATTTCAAATAAAATAGTAAAAAAATTTGAAAAATTATAAAACCTCTTCCCTGCATTATTTTTAGCCAAAACGGGTTGAGATAGGCCGAAAATGTGAAAACAAAATTTTAGTCCCGAATTCCTTTCATACTCTACCCGGGCAAGAAATTCCGAAAACAATAGTAAAAAAATTCAAAAAATTATAAAACCTTTTCCCGGAATTATTTTTAGCCAAAACGGGAAGATATAGGCCGAAAAAGTGAAAACAAAATTTTTGTCCCGAATTCCGTTCATACTCGACCCGGGCAAAAAATTTTTGAAAAAAATAGTAAAAAAATTCAAAAAATTAAAAAACCTATTCCCGGCATTATTTTTTACCCAAACGGGAAGATATAAGCCGAAAAAGTGAAAAAAAAATTTAAGTCCCAAATTCCGTTCATACTCGACCCGGGAAAGAAAATTCCGAATAAAATAGTATAAAAATTCAAAAAATTATAAAACTTCTTCCCGGTATTATTTTTATCAATATCGGGATGAGGTAGGCCGACAAAGTGAAAACAAAATTTTAGTCCCGAATTCCGTTCATACTCGACCCGGGAAATAAAATACCGAATAAAATAGTAAAAAAATTTGAAAAATTATAAAACCTCTTCCCGGCATTTTTTTTAGCCAAAACGGGATGAGATAGGGCGAAAAAGTGAAAACAAAATTTTAGTCCCGAATTCCGTTCATACTCGACCCGGGCAAGAAAATTCCAAAATAACTGTAAAAAAATTCAAAAAATTATAAAACTTCTTCCCGGCATTATTTTTAACCAAAACTGGAAGATATAGGCCGAAAAAGTGAAAACAAAATTTTAGTCCCGAATTCCGTTGATACTCGACCCGGGGAAGAAAATTCCAAAAAAACAGTAAAAAAATTTGAAAAATTATAAAACCTCTTCCCTGCATTATTTTTAGCCAAAACGGGACGAGATAGGGCGAAAAAGTGAAAACAAAATTTTAGACCCGAATTCCGTTCATACTCGATCCGGGCAAGAAAATTTTGAAAACAATAGTAAAAAAATTCAAAAAATTATAAAACCTATTCCCGGCATTATTTCTAGCCAAAACGGGAAGATATAGGCCGAAAAAGTGAAAACAAAATTTTAGTCCCGAATTCCGTTGATACTCGACCCGGGGAAGAAAATTCCAAAAAAATATTAAAAAAATTTGAAAAATTATAAAACCTCTTCCCTGCATTATTTTTACCCAAAACGGGTTGAGATAGGCCGAAAAAGTGAATAAAATTTTATTCCCGAATTCCGTTCATACTCTACCCGGGCAAGAAATTCCGAAAACAAAAGTAAAAAAATTCAAAAAATTATAAAACCTATTCCCGGAATTATTTTTAGCCAACACGGGAAGATATAGGCCGAAAAAGTGAAAACAAAATTTTAGTCCCGAATTCCGTTCATACTCGACCCGGGCAAGAAATTTTCGAAAAAAATACAAAAAATTAAAAAACCTATTCCCGGCATTATTTTTT
>NW_022154752.1:0-90990 GCF_001633185.2 Quercus lobata
CAATGCCTTGGTTCTGTCCAAAACCTAGTTTTCCTCATCCAGGTAGTTGGTTTCCTCATGGGCTTGAGTCCGTGGACTATGCAATGCCCTGGTTCTGTCCAAAACCTAGTTTTCCTCATCCAGGTAGTTGGTTTCCCCATAGGATTGAGTCCGTGGACCATGCAATGCCTTGGTTCTGTCCAAAACCTAGTTTTCCTCATCCACGGTAGTTTGGTTTTCCCGAGAGGCGTGAGTCCGAGGACTATGCAATGCCTTGGTTCTGTCCAAAACCTAGTTTTCCCATCCAGGTAGTTGGTTTCCCCAGAGGCTTGAGTCCGTGGACTATGCAATGCCTTGGTTTTCGTCCAAAACCTAGTTTCCTCATCCAGGTAGTTGGTTTCCCCAGAGGCTTGAGTCCGTGGACTATGCAATGCTTGGTCTGTCCAAAACCTAGTTTCCACACCAGGTAGTTGGTTCCCCAGAGGCTTGAGTCCGGTGGACTATGCAATGCCTTGGTTCTGTCCAAAACCTAGTTTTCCTCATCCAGGTAGTTGGTTTCCCCAGAGGCTTGAGTCCGTGGACTATGCAATGCCTTGGTTCTGTCCAAAATCTAGTTTTCTCTTTGTGTGGGATCTTGGCTTTAGGGGAGTTAGCTCCTCAGCCAAGCCCCTAGAGTTTATCCATACGGTTAACGCTACCAAGTGCCTAGTTTGCTCTTTACGGGGGACCTTGCCTTTAAAGGAGTGAGCTCCTCAACCAAGCCCCTAGTCAAGAAACGTAGTCCCTAACAGAACTTTATACTAGAACTCTATAACCAACGGTTAGAAATAACGAAGAAACTCTATCGACCCACTTCCTATACCAACACACAAGCCTTTCCCACAGACGGCGCCAATTGTAAGGACGCGATTCGTGGCGGACCGTAACAGTGTCGGGTTCGCACGTAAAAAGGCCCCTAACAATATCATTTGTAGAGCGTGGGTTTGGAAGGCTAGGCCTTGATCGACAGGCGGTGGGTTTTTCACGGTGTCCGTACACGTTTAAGTTTTCCTTCACCCCTGGAGTCTTTCTCCTGGAGGTGGGCTGGGAGGCTCTGGTTTTTGGCCATTTTTCCCAACCCCCTTTTTAGGTTACTTGTTTTTCCTTTTATATTCGCCTGCGTTCATTGTCCTTCGTCCACGTATAGGGTCAACCTTTCCAAAATTGATACTTGTCCCATCAGCTCATATTCAAAGTCGTTGGGGGTGGTTGTAAAAGTCAAAGAATGCGGCTCTGTCAGGTTCAGAGCATTGAATGGCAGTAAGGGCAGCTTTCCCTGGATATTTTAGATCTTTCGTCCTGGTTTCGGTCCTATACCGTTTTTACCCTTCTTTCAGGGGGGGGGAAACTTTGGGTCTGCCGAGGACTGAGCCGTCCTCGGCGATATCCACAGGCTATTTTGTCGAGCTTGGGCCATAGCCCTCCTCGGCTTGGGCCTTCGGATTCTCCCTGGGTAGATGGGCCTGGCCCATAAATCATTTGGGCCCCACATATACATAATTGATTGAATCATTAGAAAAATAAACATATTTGGATGCATATTAAAATTCTTGCCTAAGTTTAATACTATTTATGATAATTTTTATTCTAATTTTTAATAAGATAGAAAGTGTGATGAGTTTTGCTTAGTAAATATATGATTATTTGTTTAATTTTTATTTTTATGTTTCATTAATATTGAACTCTTAGTATATATTTCGCATTCATTAACTCACTTGACACAAAGATTAAAAAAATTTAGTGGACACATGGCACAAAATTAGCTCACAAGTGAAAACTAATTTACTATCTAATCAAATTTTTCTCAACTTTGGCTTTAAATATATATATATATATATATATATATATATTGGATACACACATGAGTTTACTCTTCTTTTTGTTTATTGAGTTTTCGATGGTTTATTTATTTTAGACCCTTTGTTTTTTGCACAATATTAACTCACTTAGAACAAAAACTAAAAAAAAAAAAAAAAATTAAATTAAATAGAACACATGACGCAAAATTAGACAATAATTGAAATTTAATTAAGAATCTAACAGAAATTTCTCTTTGTTTTGGTTTAATTATATATATAGATATTTTTTTGGATTATGGTTCCTCTATTGTTTGTATAATATATAGTGCCTTTTCGTTTCAGCTTTTAGGGGCTGAAACGCGTGTTTGTTAAAAAGCTAGACAAAAATCACCGTTTGGTGAAGCAAAAACGCAACTTTTATATAAAAGTTACGTTTTGGACAAAGGCATAAACGCGCAAAACAATTATGGACCTCTGGAGGTCCATAAACAAAAAGTCGAATGCGCGTTTGAATGGTATCCGTTGGGCTCTCTCGAAAAATACCAAATTACCCTTGATAAATGGCTTCAGTTCTCAAATGCTCAATGCCTAAAGCTCTAAAGCTCTGAAGCTCAACACCTCTCATCTCTTCTCTGCTCTGCCCTCTCCGTGCTACTACAAGTCTCTCCATGGTAAGTCATCCATGAATCTTATTAAAGAGACTAAAAGTGAGTTCAAACAACGATAAAAGAGTATCAAACAAATGCAAATATACAAAGTGTAGAATATAATGTTACTTACCATTCAACATAATTATACTAAGTCAAATGCATCATATAATCAGTTGAATGGAAATTTGTTTTGTCCATTGAGATAGAAAACCCGATGTGTGTTTTCAACTAATTGAATGACAGTAATAGGAAGGAATACAAAAATTAAAAGCACGATACTACAACAAAGTTGGTTTTTTTCGAGGGTCAAAACCCTTAAAAGAAGTATTAAAAGCCCTCAAAAAAGATTATTTTGAGGGTCTAGAAGGCCCTTGACAACTTTTGAAACAAATTCCCTAACAAAAATTTCGATGGCCTATATGACCCTTGAAACAGAAATTTCGACAACCTACATGACCCTTGAAAAAAAATGTTCCATCTTTATGGGGGAGTGGCAACCCTGGTGAAATTCAAAAATAAATAAAAGCACAATAACCTTTTTTGAGGGTCTCCCGACCCTTGAAATAAGGTTTTTCTCCTTAGAAAAAAAAAAACCCACAACCGTGCACATAGACTTTACAGAACCACGTATTACAAAATCTATATTATAATAAAACACAAATATCAAAACAAAATTCAATTAGCTTTCTAAATCACTAAATCCTTCATTTAAATCAAGTGCAAGAAACAAACTACTTTGTGCAGGAACGAAAGGCCAGTAGCCATACAACACCCAGATCAGCCTAGTGGCTGCATAAAACACAACCAGAGCTGCTATAAAAATTCTAAATGACCTCCTCAACAAAAACACACAAACACAGTGCAAATAGCTGCACTAAACAAACCAATGGACAAAATACACATTTCCAAACTAGAGCCCAAATAAGCAACAAAAATGATTCGATCTTAATGGTTAGTAACATACATATTCTTTCAAACAAATATATTAAGCACTTACAAGCGAATTAGTTTTAACTTATTAACAAACTCTTTCAAATTTCAGAACATCATGAAGAACTAAATGGTACTTCATCCGATGTGCTTGAGGCAAATAATGTCAATGCCTACTCTTTTTCACTGACTATACAAATAATGTCTCATAAATTAATATGATTATAAATTGTGCAGTTTATACACAACCAAGATTTACTAAGGTTTTCTTTGGTACTAATGAATTCCTCTGTCCACTTCCATGTTCAGTCTTGAAACCCAACCTCCCTGCAAAAAACAAGAACAAATATAAAGAGAACTAGCAGAATCTGCCAAAACACAAACAAACAACATAAACAAACTTCAAGCAATTAAACAGAATAATTGAGATACATTTTAACAGGTAGAGGTGGTGTCAGCTCTGCCCAGCAGAGTCCTGGGCAGAAATTTATTAGGATTATTTTGAGTTTCATTCAAGTGGAATACCTCCAAAACTTATCTTACACTGTTTGGCAAGCTTGAACCATTCAGTATGGAAAGATCCCTCCACATCAATCCTTTCATATGTATAAGCACCAAAATAGTCTTGTTGATCTTAAAGACAAATGATTCAATTAGAAAATAATAATTTCACAGCTGTTAAGTAGTTCATAGTGGCATTGAACCAAGTTTACAAACAAGTGAACACCTTATAATCCAGTTTAAATCTCCAAGTAATAGAACATGGTATTAACACCTGACACTTAATCCAAATTTCAAATTCCACAAAAATTGGCTCAAATACATTACACATGATCTATTCACAATTAACATTTTCCTGATATACCTATATAAAGTTCATTGGACATTAGCTGTAACTTTAACATAGCAAATCAAATCAGATCTATTTGGTAGGGCTCCAAGCAAGCAAAGGGAATCAATAAAGAGCAAACAAAACCAAATTTAGTTCCCTACAAGTACTCAAATCTCTATTTATTACTAGAGTTGCATGATGTTTCAACATCTTTTGCTAATAAGAATTTACCAACCTCATCTGCCAGTAGCACAAGACCTTCTTTCCCGCAGAATTCCACAATGTCACGCTGGTTCTCCTCACCAAGAACCTGCAGGTACAACAGAAAAATCATATAATGTACAGGGACAAAAATAGACACATAGCAATGCATTCTCTTTTACGTGAACTTTAGGTACTTTGCTAGTCAAATCTCTACTTCTTCAAACCTACTAATAGCAAACCTGGCCTGTTGGGTTTCTGGGATTTATAACAACCAAAGCCCTAACTATGATGCCTTGGGACTTGGCAGCTTCCAATTGCTTCTTAAGTGAAGAGACTTCCAATCCGCATCCTATTGCTTCATTGAGATGGTAAGGAACCAGAAATGACCATACTTCAAGATTGAATGAAAAAAAAAAAATGTCTTTTCACTTGGCAGTTGAATACAACCAATCTTGAGCTTCTGAATAAAGAGCTACAAATTAGAAGCATACCAGTGTACCATCATGGAGATCAATTGAAGCAGGGTATAAAGGGTACTGAGGAATGGGACAAAGAAATCCATCATTTTCTGATTTTATCAGTAATTGCATCATCATATGCACCTGGTAAGAGAGAAACACAATCTGTTATAAATGTATCAATTGGAAATGGAAAATACTGGCAGTTATAGAAACAAAAAGAAAGTGAAGTCAAAATATACAGCTGGGCTTGCTCCATCTGTCAAGAAGATATCATTTGGATCGGCTATGAAAACCATCACGAGCTTCAATACCAGCCGCAATAGTATCACATAAGAATAACCCAAAATATATCATTTTTATTTCCTACAATAAAACAGAGCTACCAAACACTATATTTAAATGATAAGCAGCAATAACTATGGATTCAACAATCAAACAAAACGAAACAGAAGTTAAGGGAAAAATATACCATATATGATATTCTAAGAGGCATTATCTTCCTCACTTTCCTTTGGGAGTGTATGCGTAGAGGTTATGTTCATTTTGTTCCTCAGCTAAATCCTTGACCTTCCTGATGGGATTTTCTATTCGAGATTGATCTTCATTATCTGTCATAAATAATCTATCCGTATTATATAAGTTAATCTGTTGGCAAAATGATTAAAATCTAAAAGGCTTTGTCTATGATCTGAATCATGGGTGACAAACAAATGAAGATTGTTTTGTGAATTAATCGTAGATAACACTAGGAGATGAGCTAGATATGACATTGTTAATGATTTTTGAAGTCCAGCTACAAAAGCTTTTGTGTATACTCCAAATTTCCAACAGAGAAGAGTATTCTTTAACACAAGTTTCAAATGTACAAATTATAAATTTGTAGCAACTTCTTGATATCACATAGTCCAGTCCTTTCAAAATTAGGGAACTCAAAAAACTCTAATTTATACTCCATAACACAAAAAAAACCAATAAAAATGGATAATCAAATTGCATTGGTTTTAGCTTAAATAGCTTGAGAAACACAAAGACTTACACTGCACTGGTATAATCAATATATCCCTTGGGGAAACCTATATTATAGCTGATTTTCAATAATTAACATACACATAGAATTTTCAAAATCAGCATCAAACTCTCAGATAAAATACTGGAAAACAAAAAATAACAAACAAAGAACCACCAAAAACCTCATAGATCCAACCCATACTTAAATTTATACTATTGTTATACCACAATGTTAACACTTAGAAACTCCTTTTTAAGCATTTCTTCAATATAATATGTTCAAGCCTCTTAGATCCAATCCATACTTCAGATTCCAAAGGACATGTAATCCAAACCCTAGCCCCCAAATTATACCAAAGGACACGTAATCCAAATCCTAGCCCCCAAATTATACCAATGGTGAGGAAGAGAAATATCTACCGATGGAGAGAGAGAAAACGAGAGAGAATACCAAAAATTTTTTGGATAGTTCTACTATGTAATTTTCATAATTTTTCGGGAAACAAACAGAGAAAGACAGACCTGTAATCGGAAATGGGGTGGCAAAGAGTGCTAAGTCTATCAACGGCTCGCTTGTCGTCGGAGATGAGACAGCTGACCACCGCAAATCAGCCCGTCGGAGATGAGATGAGATGAGATGAGCTCCGAACTTTGAGTTTTCTGAGATGAGCTCAGATCGATTTTGAGAGAATTTTCTGATTGTGTGAGCGGTTTCTGAGTGTGGAGCGTGAACAAAAATGAGTTTTCCCTTTTGTATTTTAATTTTGGACTTTATTTCAAGGGTTGGAAATTTTGAGATATCTTCTATCGAAGGTTGTGATAGGATGCGTTGACAAGTGTCTAAATTTGGAGGTAAAATTAGCGCTGCAGTGTAAAAACTAGCCCACTAATTTTAATGGATTATTCCGAGGGTTGTATAGGTTTGTTTCGAGGATTTTAATGACCCTCGGAATAAAGCTAATCCAATTTTGGTGATGGTTTCGGCACTTTTTAGTCAACCCTTGAGGAAGCGGGTTGAAACAAGTCAAGTTTGTTGTAGTGTTAATTTCAAATAACACATATTGATTGTTCAAACTACTGTGCAAGTATGTGACTGGTTTATACTATATATGATAATGGAGGATTAAAAATTAATTTTACCCAATGTCATCTCGGATGCACAACCTATCCAATGTCCAACACAACTTAAGATAGAAAGTTTCATTGAGGCAAAATTTAAAGCCATTAGAGAAAAGAATGCATTTTTCTTAAGATAAAATCTTTGTATTTTTTCAAAAAAAAAGAAGAAGAAGAAGAAGACGACAAAAACTAGTTAGCTAAAATTACAATACCATGAGTTTAGTTCAGTTCTCGATCGGGGGCCCAACTTTTGGACATGGTCTCTCCTCCATTATAATGTGAATATGCACATTAAATTAAAAAGTACGGGGCTAAACTTTTGGAAAAGGTCTCCTCATTAACATGACTAACACATAAATTAACAGCTAGGGGGACAAAATTAACAGCCAATCCTCTGTTCCATTGAAATTGATAGAGATACCATCAATGAGGCGGTGCTCTGGGCCGAGAGTGGTGGGTTGGAGTTGGAGAGAGAAGATGTGGAAGTCAAAGTTGGACCTACCGACTGTGCTGAAGATGATGGTGCCTTTGGGAATGGGATGATCCATTTGAGAGTGAGTGTGTCAAGAGTGAAAGGGTGAGTGGAGATTATTAAGATTATTAGTATTTATGAGGAGAAGCGGCGAACTAGTGGTAATACGCATGAGGTGACGTAGCATGCATTGGTCGTCTTTTCTTGACTAATCAGTAAATCCACTCTGTTCAAATCTTGAAATTTATGAATTTTCAAATGGATTGCAATGAATCTTCAAGAGATCGAAACTTGTTTCTCAAGTCAAAATTTTATGTGTGCTAAAGTGTTATATAATTGTGTTTACGAGAGTTTATCAACATGGGGATGTAGCTCACATGGTAGAGCGCTCGCTTTGCATGCGAGAGGTACCGGGTTCGAATAAGGGTGTGACACATCTGCTCATGCGCATCCATCTGAAAAGTGCTGGCAGATTACTAGATTACGATTTTACTAAGCTTATGACAATTCAAGAATGCAATAGGCGAATGACTTCAAATTATAGCCAAGAGTAAAAGGGTTTTGACTTGAAAAGTAAAAGCTAAGTATGTCAATTGTAGGCTGTTCAAAGAGATAAGAGACTCACTTACATGTGCAGTATAAAGTTGAACATATTTCACTAGGATTGTGTAACCAATGAGTGAAACATATTGTGTGAGAGTTTTATGATCAGAACGATACTGCTTTGTGCTTTTCCTCTTTAGTTTTTCTGAAGGCTAAAATGCTGCTGGAGAGTATGCAATCTACCGAAGCAAATTGTACCTTGTCCTGGTTAGGTAAATTTTTGCACTCATGTCAATTACCAAATTTCATCCCAATAAAAATTGTCAATTATCTGAAAAGTGCACCAAATTGAGCACTGAAACTAACTTACTTTAGCTCTTATGCAAAGAAACTCACATGAATTTCACATTATTACATTAAGAAGACTCACCAATGGATTCATGCTACTAATTACATTAGTGTCGAGTGATTTTTCCATCCATTAAAGCTAAAAAGAAGTTAGTCCCATAAATCAATTTGACAAATATGGAAATCTCAGAGATACAAAGAAGAATTGAAACTAATGGTGTTTTTTCTTTTAAACCACATTTTAAGAATTGAAACTCAAAAGCTTGACAGTGATGTTGATTGATTCAGAATCGTTGATACAGTGCATTTTAAGCTCTTCTTGATAGTCTTTTAGGGTTTTAGAGAAAGGAAATCGAAACAGTTCATTTTGGAGAGAAAAAAAAAAGATGTTGAAAATTTTTGGAGTTTAAAAATGGTACAAGTCTCCTGCAGTTTTATTTTCTTATTGGTTCAAGATATATGTTCACTGCTGCTTAAGCAATGCAAAATTGGTTTGCATTTCCAATTGAAACCTTTTTCAACCCTTACTTACTAATTGAAACCTTATTCACTTTGATTACTACATTATGTCCATCTAATTTCTTGGTTTGAATTGGAACCTGGTATAGCTGCTACTACTATTGGCCGTAGTAATTGTGGATCCTTCACTTCTGTTGTGGTAATCATGCTAAATAGTAAATAATGGACAGCTCACATTGGGATCCTACAGTGTTTCTAGGTGTTGTATGCTTTGACATTTCAGTCTTGGTCATCAGCTTTTGCTTATTTAACTTTAGCCAAGTCTTCGCTTCATGCTATTACCCTGTTCCAATTTCACTGTGATCATTGACTACTTCAAAACATTTCTTTACAAATTGTCCTCCGAGAGGTGTGCAAATTTCTTGATATGCTTGCAAGTCTTCGCTTAATGCCTCTTCTTGTTAGATGGGTTTGATATTTAATCCATATCTTGAAGCTGAAACCTAACGATCCCTTCACAAAAACATCACCACTTTGCCTTCATAAACGTGGCTTGGCGGTCTGTTTGGTAAAGCAGCCACTACTTTGGTAGATTTGGAGGATTTTCAAGGATGCAGAGGGATTGGATCAATGGAAAGGTGAAATAGCCAATGCCAAGAAGCACCAAGCATAGCAATTAACATGTTTGAATTATCTTACACATACAAGATTTACACATGGTGAGAGGGACATTGCATACATTGGATACATTAAATATCTTATCGTGTTAAGAAGTAACGTCAAATCGTACATTCTTTCTTCTTTTCTAAGTAAAAATAGGGTTGATTCGTTCCTAGGAATTAAACCTCTGAAGAAGTCATTGGACCATAAGATCACCGTTATCAAATCTTAAATAGGGTCAATTCATTCCCTTCAAGACATATTTGGATTGCTTTTGTTTGCATTGCAGCAACATTTACTAACCATATACTGATACATAAAAAACAAATGGAGAAAAATTGGTGCTTACATCGAAACTCTGGTCCAATACCATGTCAATCTCAAAGATTAAAAAAAAACTCCAATTAAGACTAGTCCAGAGAAAGAAAAAAAACATGGGATTTAGTTTTATTAATTTTTGGGTATGCTTTAGATTTAGATTTATTTTGTATCACAGAACAAAGAGCTAAAATGACCTCAGAAATGCACGAGGGAATAGTTTTGGTTTGATTTTAGTTAATTGTTGGTTCATACACAATCTTGGCTATGCTAATAACAGATTGGCATTCAGTCCACTTCATCAATTCGGTTCAATTCGGTATACTTCAATCCAATTTGGTCAATTTTGGTCCAATTTGGTCTAATTTAGTCCACTTCAATTCAATTAGGTCCATTCGGCCTAATTCAGTCAATTCGGCCTATTCAGTCATGTTCGGTCCATTCAAACCCTTTCGGTCTACTTTGGTTAATTCGGTCCAGTACAGTCCACTTCGATCAATTCAGTCCAATTTGGTCCATATGGTCAACCTAGGTCTATTCGGTCTAATTCGGCCAATTCGGTCCAGTTAGGTCTTTCAGGTCCAATTTAGTCCATTCCGTCTATTTAAGTCTATTCGGTCCCATTTAGTCCACCTAGCTCTATTCGGTCCAATTTGGCCAATTCGATCTGGTTAGGTCTATTTTTTCCAATTTGGTCCGTACGGTCCACTTGGCCAATTCAGTCCAGTTAGGTCTATTCAATCCAGTTCGGTCCTTTCGACCTACTTTGGTAAATGCGGTCATGTTCTGTCCAATCCGGTCCACTCTGTCCACTTTGATCTATTCGGTCCAATTCGGTCTATACCGTCCACATAGGTCTATTCAGTCCAATTTGGCCAATTCAGTCCAATTAGATATATTCGGTCCAATTTGGTCCATATGGTCCACTTAGGCCTATTTGGTTCAATTCCACCCATACTGTCCACTTAGGTCTATTCGGTCCATTTCGTCCACCTAGGTCTATTCGGTCCAATTTAGCCAATTCGTTCCAGTTAGGTCTATTCGGTCCAATTTTGCCAATTTGGTCCAATTGGGTCTACTCAGTCCAAATTAGTCCATACGGTCCACTTAGGTCTATTCAGTCCAATTTCATCCATACTGTCCACTTAGGTCTATTTGGTCCATTCGGTCCATCTAGGTCTAATCGATCCAATTTAGACATTTTGGTCCATTCAGTCCATTCAGTCTACTTTGGTGAATTCAATCCTATTCGGTCTAATCCGATCCATACGATCCATTCATTTCACTTCGATCTATTCAGTGCAATTTGGTCAATTCAGTTCGGTCCAGTTAGGTCTATTCAATCCAATTTTCTACATATGGTCAATTCGGTCTAGTTACACACACACACACACACACACACACACACACATTTGTTTATTTATTTTATTATTTTTTGCTTGAATATATAATTAACCTCATGCAATTTATTTAAAAGTAATGATGCTAAAATAAATGAGTAACTATCATAAATATTAGATTTGTATATTTATAACCTTAATGTTTAGAAAAACTTTCACTTAAATTTAGCCGGATTGAAGTGGACTGAAATGCTATGTTAATATGGGTCAATGTTATGCTTAAGATTTTAGATATTACGAGTTTGATATAAATATATATATATATATATATATATTTGAATTAAGAATCAGTACTCTCAACCTACACATGTCTTCTCCCTTTATGCAAGTGTACAAAAATGGACCGAAGTGAACACAAATGAATCAAAGTGGTCTAAATGGACTGAAATGAATACAAATTGACCAAATGGAACAAAGTGGACTAAATGGACAAAATAGGACCGAATGGGAACAAGGAGGACCGAATAGGACCAAAGTGAACTGAATAGGACAAAGTGGACCAATGTGAACCAAGTAGGAACAAATAGGACTGAATAGGACCATAGTGGACCGAATAGGACCCATGTCAACTAAATAAGACCAAGACTGAATAGGACAATGTGGACTGAATAGAACCAAAGTGGGCATAATGGACCAATGTGGACCGAATAGGACTGAAGTGGACCAAATAATATTTTTGAATATTTATCATTTTTATTGCATTTTTAGGGCTCATATTTCTAATTTCTAATATTTATTTTTTAATTCAAACTAAAGAGTTTAGCCTAGATATAATAAAATCTCATACTTTTCAACCCAAAATTAAGAAAAAATATATATATGAATTTTTTAGCTAAATTTGAAAAGGCAACCTACAAAATAATCAATTTAAGTCCCAATTTGTCCAAAATGGACCGAAATTGATTAGGTGGACCGAATGGGGCCAAAGTGGACTGAAGTACACCTAATTGATCCGAACAGCAATTGTTTAATTTTTAGGGAGAACAAATTATACATTATATTACAATTACAATTACAAAATAATTATTTATTCCCACACATCGCGTGAGTCTGCAAATAGTTTGTATATATCTAAAAGCTAAAGCGTAGCATTTATTATTGCTACACTTCAGTTGAGCCACATCAACGTCCACCTCACTATCATTTTCTTTCCAATTTTCCTTTAATTGTTTTTAACATTTACCTTTTATTTTATTTTAATATTTACACTGTTTCCAACCTTTCTCCACCCTTACCATTTCATCTCCCTACTACCCTCTACATAAATATTATTCTTCTTCTTTCTTATCATCTTCCTTTATTTTGTCTCTTCTTATCCACACTCTCTTACTATAAATTTGTAACTATCTATTCTATTTTATGCATGGTTTTCTCTCACAAAAAATGGCTCTCTCTCTCTCTCTCTCAATTTTTTGATGAATTTTTTTATACATTCTTCTATTTATGCCAAATTACTAATCCTTGGGAATCCTTTCTTCTTCTTTTTTCTTTTTTTTTTCTTTTTCTTTTCTACACTAGAATCATTATGCTCATTTTCTCACTTAATTTAATCGGGTAGTTTGCCAGAATTCAAAAAAAGGTTCTCTCTCTCTTTCTCTCTCAATTTTTCGATGAATTTTTTTATACATTCTTCTATTTATGCCAAATTACTAATCTTTGGGAATTCTTTCTCTCTTTTATTTTTATTTTTTCTACACTAGAATCATTATGCTCATTTTCTCACTTAATTTAATCAGCTAGTTTGCCGGAATTCAAGTAAAACTAGACAATAAGGAATTTTATGACATTGGAGCACACCTGAATATATACAAGCCAAAAGTTGAAAGTCAGCAAATTAGTGGAGCTATGATTAAGCTTCAAACGGGATTGATGGTATTGCCAATATTCTTTAATTAGCATCCTTATTTCTATTTCTCTATATATGTTTCCTAGAATTAGTATTAGTCTCATTTTTATTTTCTCTATTATATTCTAAGTAAAGCAAGAGTTCTTTAAAACTCCACATTGGTTAATGTCATTTAGATTTGTTTCTTAAATTGTTTTTTTTTTTCCTCTTTAATTGTTAAATGTTATCCTATTTTTGTTCTTTCTTATAACTATAATTAATGTTGATGGTTCTTTTTTTTTTTTTGGTTAGTTAAGGTTGATGGTTTTTTCTTACAGAGAAAAGAAAACAATTGAAAACAAGTGAATTCCCTATAAACCTGTACCTAAAGGGGATAGAAGCCTTTGTTTATTTGATTAGAGACAATATATTAAAGGGGCATATCCTTTGGCCATTGCATTGCATTTCTTAGAGGTTAAAAGATAAAGCTTGTCATTATAGGAAAACATTTTGGTGGGAATAATGGTGTCATTTTGTTTGTTCTATGAGTAACAAAAGATCCTATTATAAAGGAAGCCCACAATCATATCACATGCTTATTACACTAACCATGAGCACAACTCATTATTCTCTCTAACCATGTTTCTACTAAATTTGCATTTAGCAACCTAAGATTAGAATTTATTCCCAATAGAAGACTTGTAGAATCATTCAGTTTTTATAGGAATCTAGTCGTAGACTTGCACAATGCCTGGGAATATAAATATTATGCAATGAAGTGTAATATATAAAAAGTAAAAATTACTTCAAGCATTGTCTTAAAAAAAAAAAAAAAAGATTTTTACACTTATTTTTTTAATCTTTTTATCTCTACAAATATATCATTTTAATTTTTTTTTGTTGTAATTCATTAATATTTTTTAAGGTGAACCATATTTTCCTAACTCTATTGTAGTGTGTTACATTTGCTTAATATACAACTCATCTCCTAAGGAATAAGGAAATTATCATAATAATAAAAAAAATCATCACAAAATTACAATGTTAACTTAACCAAAATTAAAATAAAACTAAAGAAATAAAAAATAGATTTTATAATAATTTATTAGTCAAAAAATTGGTAGGCATATTCAAATTCCTATTTCCAAAAACAACTAAGTATTAATCCAAACCAATATTAAATCAAAATTATAAAAGGGAAAGAAAAGACTTTCTGATGGGAAATTAAAAAAAAAAAAAAAAAACAATACTAAAACACATATTAAAAAAAAAAAAAAAAACCATCAATCTTAATTAGAGTTATTAGAAAGAACAAAAATTGTTTGTTAGGTTCTAAAGACTTAGGTATTTATGTATTTAGAACTCTAATATGTATTGTTGGCAAACCATGATCAAAACAATGTGTTTAGAAGTGTTTTAGTCTTGCTCAAAGTTGTGTCTTTTATGTAAAGTTGGAATCGAGCTATTGTAGAAGTTATTGTGCCTTTCGGCCTGGCTCGATCGATCGAAGCTTAGGCTCGATTGATCGAATCTCAGGCAGAATGTTTTTTTTCTGCAGATTTCCAACTCAGCCCTAGTTGTTTAAAACGTTTAGGGTTTTCTAATTTGTCCTAAGTATAAAAGGCAAACCCTAGCTACGTTTTAGTGTTGCTCATATTGCTGTTTATGTAATCTCTTGTGAGATCTAGAGGAGCTTTCCTTTACACAAACTTAGGGTTTTCAATGAGGAGATTTTATCTACACCTTGATGATCAACTCGTTTGCTGCCATTGAAGCTTAAAGAAAACACAAGCAGGTGTGCTTGTACCTGGTGGTGAATCCAAGAAAGAAGAAGTCCGTGGATTCAGAGCTTGCACGTGGTCGTGTCAATAAGTTCTACTGGTGGGTAGTAATAAGAAGTCGAGCGTGGGGGCTTGTAAGTCTTATTATATGAACTTCGATTCTTTCAAGATAGTGGATTCAAGTTTACCTTGAGGATAGCTAGGTCAAATCCTTCCTAAGTTTTTACCCGTTTGATTTCCTGGGTGATCATATCTTGTGTTATTTATCTTTCCGCTGTTTTGCATGATATAATTGTTTTGATTGTGATAACCTAGTATTTGTTAAATTGGACTAAGTAACAACTTGGCTAATTACCTAGGTTAATCCATTTGTGTTTTTAGGGGTCTAAAAACCAACATTGTTTATGTGCAATTGTTCTCTTTATTGGTATTTATTGTTATGTATTTTATTTTAACTTTTTTTTTCTTCTCATCTTATGTTATTCAACATTTAAATTCAATCACATCTTCCACCTCATTAAATTATTTATATTTTCTCTCCATTTTTATTTTTAATAATTAAACATGGAATATTTTATTTAAATTCAAATTAATAAAATTATTGTGGGAGGGTTTCGTAGTCTCAACCCCCAATTAGCAGGTATTATCCGCTTTAGGCTCGATTTGTTCATGGCCTTCACGGTTTTGCTCAATCCCACATCGGGGAAAGACGATTCCCACATGTGCCTTATAAACTTGAGCCCAAGACATATATGGGATTGAGCAAAATCGTGAAGGCCATGAACAAATCGAGCCTAAAGCGGACAATACCTGCTAATTGGGGGCTGAGACTATGAAACCCTCCCACATTAAAAGGCGCATTTTAATGGGGGAGGGTTTAATAGTCTCAGACCCCAATTAGTAGGTACTGTCCGCTTTAGGCTCGATTTGTTCATGGTCTTCACGGTTTTGCTCAATCCCACATCGGGGAGAGAAGCCTCCCACATGTGCCTTATAAGCTTGAGCCCAAGATACGTGTACCACTACTACACCTTCTAATGTGGGAGGGTTTCATAGTCTCAGCCGTAGTAGTGGTACACGTGTCTTGGGCTCAAGCTTATAAGACACATGTGGAAGGCGTCTCTCCTCGATGTGGGATTGAGCAAAACTGTGAAGGCCACAAACAAATCGAGCCTAAAGCGAACAATACTTGCTAATTGGGGGCTGAGACTATGAAACCCTCCCACAATTATCTTTAAAAAATTGTACCATTTTTTTTTATACATTTACACTTTGTCCAAGCTTTTTCCTTACCTTTATCTTTTCATCTCCCCACTACCTTCTACCTTAATATTGCTATTCGTCTCCCCACATCTTCCATATCATTAAATTATTTATATTTTTCTCTCCTTTTTATTTTAAAAAATTAAAAATTAAAAATTTTACTTAAATTCAATAAATAAAAGTGTCCTCATAAAGTGCAGTAATACTAGGGACACACTCATTCTCAAACCCAATACATCAAAGAAAAAATATGATACCAAAAAAAAAAAAAATGCCAATTGGGAAACACTAAATTAAAAATAATAATAATAATAATAATAGTGATATCAAACCAAATTTAATATAAAGAAACTAATAGTTATGGATATACTAACTTAAGGATAGCAAAATTAAATGAAAAAAAAAAAAAAAAAAACTACAGTGCATATTTAATGCAATAAAATCATCATCAAATTTCGGAAAATAGTAGGTTGTCTATGGAGAGAGAGAGAGAGAGAGAGAGAGAGAGAGAGAGAGAGAGAGAGAGAGAGAGAGAGAGAGAGAGAGAGAGAGAGAGATCATATGTCAATTAGTAACTATTAATTGGAAAATAAAGAGGTTTTAAGGAGAAGTAAAAATAAAAAATAAATATGACCAATATGGAGAATATTAAAAACAGTGCAATAAAATCAACTGTTACATTCACTTAAAAAATTGAATCAATAATCAATAATTAAATACAATCATAGCAATATATTTAAACTTAAAACTAATCAAACTCTAATTCATAACTAAAAGGAGATGTTCTCATGTAATAATAGAAATTACATAAAAAATAAAATTAGAAAATTTTGAAATCCCTTTTTTGACATTTCATTTAACTTTATATATATATATATATATATATGTAAGGACGCGTTTCGTGGCGGACCGTAACAGTGTCGGGTTCGCACGTGAAAAGGCCCCTAACAATATCATTTGTAGAGCGTGGGTTTGGAAGGCTAGGCCTTGGTTGACAGGCGGTGGGCTTTTCGTGGTATTCATACAGGTTTCGGTTTTCCTTCACCCCTGGAGTCTTTCTCCTGGAGGTGGGCTGGGTGGCTCTGGTTTCTCGCCATTTTTCCCAACCCCCCTCTTTAGGTTACTTCTTTTTCCTTTTATATTCGCCTGCGTTCATTGTCCTTCGTCCACGTATAGGGTCAATCTTTCCAAAATTGATACTTGTCCCATCAGCCCATATTCAAAGTCGTTGGGGGTGGTTGTAAAAGCTAAAGACTACGGCTCTGTCAGGTTCAGAGCATTAAATGGCAGTAACAGCAGCTTTCCCTTGATATTTTAGATCTTTCTTCCAAGTTTCGGTCCTATACCGTCTTTACCCTTATTTCTTCTTTGGGGGGACTTTGGGTCTGCCGAGGGTTGAGCTGTCCTCGGCGGTATCCAAAGGCTATTTTGTCGAGCTTGGGCCATAGCCCTCCTCGGCTTGGGCCTCCGGATTCTCCCTGGGTAGATGGACCTGGCCCATAGGTCGTTTGGGCCCCACAACAGCCCCTCAAAACCCGGCTGTCCAACCTCTTGGTTGGAAAGGGGGGTTTTGGTGATGTCCAACCTCGCCCTACGGCCCAATCAATTTGGCCTATTAATAATGCTGGCGGCTCTTCATCTGTCCAAGAAATACACCGGTCTATGAGACGGCTTTTTGATTTCGCGCTTGACGCGTTCTTATCGTTTGGGTATTCCAAAACGTGCTTTTAATGACCACTATTTACGAGACTATTTTAATTTGGCGGTTTGTTTTGGTGGGGTGGAGAAGCGGAACCGGCATGTTTGTGTTGGCAGATTCCTTTGGAGATCTAAACCTATTAAATGTCTCCCGCTCCACCCTCTGTATAAGAAGGAAAGGAGGAGGTTATTGTTTTTGCACAGAATCCCTTTTCATCCTTCTGAGATTTGAAATACTTGGCCTCCCCTAGGGTTCATTTTATCCACTGGTTCACAAACTAAATCGTGATACACTTTAACATAATAACGAGCGATGCAAAAGCCCCACCCCTCCCAAAAACGCCACGTTCCGATGAAGCTCATCATGGCTCGATCGGGACAAGGATGGCGAAGACTCAAAATCAACCTCATCCTTCTTTCAGTCAAAATCCGAAGCAGGGACTCGTCACATCAAACTTTCGACGTGGCTGAGTCGAGAACATCCAAGATCGTTATCATCCGGCTCCTCACGAGCGTACCTAATATGGCGCCGGCGTGTTAGGAGTCAGGGCTGAGGCAGGGGCTAAGTGCTTCTGTTTCTCCCTCTTTTGCTCCCTGGTGCCCTCCCCCGCCCTCTTCTTATAGTCTTCCCAGCACCAGTTCCGACCTGGTGCTTTCTCTTCTCCCTCTTTTGCTCCTTTTCTTTCTTTTCATTTCTTCTCTCCTCTTCTCCTCCTTCTTTACTCATGTCTTCCATCTTCTTTATTCATTCCCTCCATCTTCGTCATTGATTTCTTCCTTACTATTTCCTTCTTCTTCATTCATTCTCTTTTTTAAAGTGAGTCCCTCTCTTAGCATGAGCAGCAATGAGGCGGAGATTGGAGAAACTTTGAAGACGAGTTTAAAAGACGCTTGACAGTTTACTTTTCTGCACTACAGATGTAATGGTTGCTTAGGCAGTTCACATTTTGTATAGGCTCGTTAGAGCCCCTTTTTGTATGTTGTAGCAATTTTTCATATTAATAAAGGTTGTTGTCTACCTTGTTTCGCACATTTTGTCTCTATGTTTTTTTTTAGATCTACAAATGCTGCTCGGCACGATAATATAGCATCTAAATCAATGACGACTAAGACCAAAAGACTTGATAATAAAAAGACGTCGCCATAACTTTAATAGAAATGCTTGGCCTAATAAGGCCGATCAATAAAGAATAATACTTACCCCATGCTAGCCGAGGTGAAAAACGAAGGCTTGATGTCATGTAAGGAATAACCATTTGAAGATATGGCACCCACCAAATGAGCGGCCTTCTTATATGACTAAGCGTTGGGGCGTTCCAGCCCCTTCCTTACACCTTTATTGGCCTTAACCTTTTATGGTGTTTAAACCGTGGATGAAGTGACCTGACATTTTTACCAAGTAACCCTTCTTATGAGGTTCAAACCCTTTCTTACCCAAGTATTTGGTTTTCTCATTGGCTCGGGTCCGAGGACCATACAAAGCCTTGGTTCTGTCCAAAACCTGTAATTCTTATAATTCTTCGTACTTGGTTTCCCCATAGGCTTGAGTCCGAGGACCATGCAAGGCCTTGGTTCTGTCCAAAAACTTGTAATTTTTATAATTCTTCGTACTTGGTTTCCCCATAGGCTTGAGTCCAAGGACCATGCAAGGCCTTGGTTCTGTCCAAAAACTTGTAATTTTTATAATTCTTCGTACTTGGTTTCCCCATAGGCTTGAGTCCGAGGACCATGCAAGGCCTTGGTTCTGTCCCTGGGCCCATATGCTGAATGGGCCTGGGCCGCGGATTTACTGGGCCCACAAATTAAGAGGTGTTACCATAACCTTTGATCACGCGGTACCTTTTGACGTCCCAGTATTCGAGGTGCACCTTCTCGAGACTCCTTTAATCTCAGGGTTGCAGACGACGTTGGAAATCGAGCCAGAGACGTTTTGTCTGTAGCGTTCCTTGGGACGCTGCGCGAATTAAATGCCACCGGTTTACTCCTGGGTATAAATGGGATAGGGGATCACCTCACTTGCACATGAACTCTCCCGTTCCCTTCAGAACTATATTTCTTCGATATCCGCGACCCCTCTTCCTAGTGCCACTGCCCCAAAGCAAGATGTTTGAGGCTTAGATAGGGATGAAAGGTCTCCGCGCGCTTCAGAGGCACCGAATCCTCAAGGTGATATGGTATGGACAAGGATGGCACAGATTCAAGCCAGTCCTCCGTCTTGATAGGGGGAAGATGGTATTCCTCCCTCTTTTAGTCAAAATCCGAAGCAGGTTCTGGTCATGCCAGATTTTTGGTATGTCAGAAAAAGGAGTTTCCACCATCAGCACTGTCTACTTTGTGGTAGGCAGATTTTTACGGGGGCTTCCCAACTTCCGGCTCCCTGCACTTTTTCTGTAGATGGTGTTAGCCTGAGGTCAGGTTCTTTTGCTGCCTGAGTTACGGGCGTGCAAAAGCATGGAGGAATAGTTTCCTTAGACAATAACTCGGCGCAGTAGCCAACCTCTCCTCTGAGCTGTCCCCACGGCCTTCTCTCCACTCGCTTGTATTTTCCTTTACTTATGCAGTCAGCTTTAGTGTAAGCTTGTTTCAGCTTTTCATTGTACACTGTACTGTTCCTTTGTCTTAATAAAATATGTGTCTATTTCTCCATACATATCTTTTTTCTCCGTAACAACTACTTTATGCATGAATATTAAATGCAAGCTTGCCCTTAAGGATATTCCAGGCAGAAAAAATGCTTTAACACAGGTTCCTACTAATTTAAACTCACAAATATTATCAAGTATAACAATGGTAACTTTCAATAAGTTAAATTCTTGGAACCAACCGGGATAAGCGCTGAGTGCTACGCGATGCATGCTAGACCGATGCCCGAGAACGATAATCTCTAAATAATTCGTCTGAAAGGGTAGCTAAGCAGCGAGGGACTTTGGTAGTTGGTTTCCCCTGAGGCTTGGGCCCGAGGACCATGCAATGCCTTGGTTCTGTCCAAAACCTAGTTTTCCATCATCCAGGTAGTTGGTTTCCCCTGAGGCTTGGGTCCGAGGACCATGCAATGCCTTGGTTCTGTCCAAAACCTAGTTTTCCATCATCCAGGTAGTTGGTTTCCCCTGAGGCTTGGGTCCGAGGACCATGCAATGCCTTGGTTCTGTCCAAAACCTAGTTTTCCATCATCCAGGTAGTTGGTTTCCCCCTTGGGCCTGCAAGGCAAAACCATATGCCTTGGTCTGTCCAAAAACCTAGTTTTCCATCATCCAGGTAGTTGGTTTCCCCTGAGGCTTGGTCCGTGGACCATGCAATGCCTGTTCTGTCCAAAACCTAGTTTTCCATCATCCAGGTAGTTGGTTTCCCCTGAGGCTTGGGTCCGAGGACCATGCAATGCCTTGGTTCTGTCCAAAACCTAGTTTTCCATCATCCAGGTAGTTGGTTTCCCCTGAGGCTTGGGTCCGAGGACCATGCAATGCCTTGGTTCTGTCCAAAACCTAGTTTTCCATCATCCAGGTAGTTGGTTTCCCCTGAGGCTTGGGTCCGAGGACCATGCAATGCCTTGGTTCTGTCCAAAACCTAGTTTTCCATCATCCAGGTAGTTGGTTTCCCCTGAGGCTTGGGTCCGAGGACCATGCAATGCCTTGGTTCTGTCCAAAACCTAGTTTTCCATCATCCAGGTAGTTGGTTTCCCCTGGCTTGGGTCCATGAGTCCAAAACCTAATCATCCAGGTAGTTGGTTCCCCTGAGGCTTGGGTCCGAGGACCATGCAATGCCTTGGTTCTGTCCAAAACCTAGTTTTCCATCATCCAGGTAGTTGGTTTCCCCTGGGCTTGGGTCCGTGGACCATGCAATGCCTTGGTTCTGTCCAAAACCTAGTTTTCCATCATCCAGGTAGTTGGTTTCCCCTGAGGCTTGGGTCCGAGGACCATGCAATGCCTTGGTTCTGTCCAAAACCTAGTTTTCCATCATCCAGGTAGTTGGTTTCCCCTGAGGCTTGGGTCCGTGGACCATGCAATGCCTTGGTTCTGTCCAAAACCTAGTTTTCCATCATCCAGGTAGTTGGTTTCCCCCTGAGGCTTGGGTCCGAGGACCATGCAAAGCCTTGGTTCTGTCCAAAACCTAGTTTTCCATCATCCAGGTAGTTGGTTTCCCCTGAGGCTTGGGTCCGTGGACCATGCAATGCCTTGGTTCTGTCCAAAACCTAGTTTTCCATCATCCAGGTAGTTGGTTTCCCCTGAGGCTTGGGTCCGAGGACCATGCAATGCCTTGGTTCTGTCCAAAACCTAGTTTTCTCTTTGTGCGGGATCTTGGCCTCGGGGGAGTTAGCTCCTCAGCCAAGCCCCTAGAGTTTATCCGTGCGGTTAACGCTACCAAGTGCCTAGTTTGCTCTTTACGGGGGACCTTGGCTTTAAGGGAGTTAGCTCCTCAACCAAGCCCCTAATCAAGAAACGTAGTTCCTAACAGAACTTTATACTAGAACTCTATAACCAACGGTTGGATATAACGAAGAAACTCTATCGACCCACTTCCTATACCAACACACAAGCCCTCCCCACAGACGGCGCCAATTGTAAGGACGCGTTTCGTGGCGGACCGTAACAGTGTCGGGTTCACACGTGAAAAGGCCCCTAACAATATCATTTGTAGAGCGTGGGTTTGGAAGACTAGGCCTTGGTTGACAGGCGGTGGGCTTTTCGTGGTATTCATACAGGTTTCGGTTTTCCTTCACCCCTGGAGTCTTTCTCCTGGAGGTGGGCTGGGTGGCTCTGGTTTCTCGCCATTTTTCCCAACCCCCCTCTTTAGGTTACTTCTTTTTCCTTTTATATTCGCCTGCGTTCATTGTCCTTCGTCCACGTATAGGGTCAATCTTTCCAAAATTGATACTTGTCCCATCAGCCCATATTCAAAGTCGTTGGGGGTGGTTGTAAAAGCTAAAGACTACGGCTCTGTCAGGTTCAGAGCATTAAATGGCAGTAACAGCAGCTTTCCCTTGATATTTTAGATCTTTCTTCCAAGTTTCGGTCCTATACCGTCTTTACCCTTATTTCTTCTTTGGGGGGACTTTGGGTCTGCCGAGGGTTGAGCTGTCCTCGGCGGTATCCAAAGGCTATTTTGTCGAGCTTGGGCCATAGCCCTCCTCGGCTTGGGCCTCCGGATTCTCCCTGGGTAGATGGACCTGGCCCATAGGTCGTTTGGGCCCCACAATATATATATATATATATATAATCTTCATACACAATTACATTTAAAAATCTAATAAACAATGTTACATCTCATTTAACACCTCTGTTATGAAAATCATTAGCCAATAAATATATGATAATATTAAAAAATGTTATAAATGAAATTATGAAAAAAGTGATAAAACTAATTAGCTATTGTTATTATGAAGTAGTAGTCCATGATTTTACACATCTAGAGAAGTGGAATATATAGAGTTTACTTAAGGTATATGTAAAGATTCACATTTAAAAAAAAAGATATGTAAAGGTTAAAAAAATGTATATTCGATAAATAAATAAAAAGGTATATGTAAGGTTTTTATTAACTTCAAAGAAAATGAAAAATCAATGATTAATAACAACAAAAACAACATCAACAATAATAATATAGGGGTAATTAGATTCTCCTTCCCTGAGATTTGAAGAAATGACACTCTACCCCACACTTGAAGGGAGAAAATATTTTCACTCTTTACATTTGTTTGACCAAACATTGTTAAATTAATATTAAAATATTATGTACTAACCTGCCTGTGCTTAAGGCAGTTTCCAAAATTATCCTTAATTTTAAAATTAAAATCTCTTATTTTAAAATTTTAAATTAAAGTGTATTTTAAAATATTAAGTAATGACTTTTGCTTCTTTTTTTTCTTTTCTTTTTTCCCTTTCTTTTCCCAATGAGTTATGGAGAGATTTTTCATTTCAAATGTTTTGGTATTTTATGAATTTGTATTTTAATTCTAAAGTTATGAGTAATGTTCTTAAATAAATTTAAAATATTTTGTTATTAATATAACCAGAATGGGAGAGTGTTATTACTTATTACCCCAAATATATTTAATAAGATTACCCTAAAAAGAATTATCTCGCACAATGCGTGGGTCTGTAACTAGTTTTCCATAAAAATGGTATCAAAACAGAACTTTCCTAAAGTGGATTGTTAACCATTGTTACATTGTAGCATAGATTAACATTTTTTTTTTTTTTTTTTTTTGCTGGGTAATTGTGCGCTAATGGTTACAAGGTGAACCGGGTACCACTTAGGCTACAAGGCCCAGTGGTCAACACCGATTAACATGACCCATTATTATTATTGTTATTTCTATAAAATAAGGTGTCCTTCATTAGAATCATTAGCAATGGTGGAGCCACACACAAGGGCGGGGGGGCCGAGGCCCGCCCAAAATTTAAAAAAATTATTTTATAGTATTTATATTATTTACATTTTAAAAAATGTAGCATGTAAAAATTGAAGTTGGTCCCACCCCAAATTTTGAGTCATTTCAATGGTGCTCTTAAAAGAAAGAGAAATTATATTAAAATTATATAATTTAAGAGGTTTAACAAATTAAACTATGTAAAAATGATAAATTTTTGTATGTATCTAATAGAAGAAATACAGGACTTTTATATGCTCATTAAAATTTAGAAGATGACAAATTCTCTTAGTAAATTAATTTTTATATGTGTATGTAGAAGTTTGTCTTAACTAATATATTAACATAATAACTTGGCCTCAAAACCAAAATTTTTGACGCCGCCCCTGAATTCATTAGAATGATGATACGACTGGCACATTAAATTATCAGCTAGGCAACAAAATTAATAGCTAATCCTCGGTTCAACTAATTTTCTTTGGATTCAGAAGGGGCCCGAGGCCCAACACTTCCGTTGTGCTTCATGTGCTCTTGAGACCAATGGTTGCTCTTTCTTCGCTTGATTGTACCAAGAAACTGAAAAATAAAACTAATGATATCGATGAAATTCGTCAACATTGAAACTCGGTCCTCCTTTTCTTGTGTGTAGTTAATATCAAGAGGATTTCTTTTTTCAAATATCTCATGATGTTAATATGTAATATCTTAAAGATCACTCCGAACAGTGTAATATTTAAAGAACACATTGCATCTCGTTTTTCCCAGTGTACTGTCTGGAGACTCTGTAATATCAATATCTATGCCATCTCGTGTTTCCCATATATTTGTTATTACTTTCGATGCACCTCTCTTTTATTCATTCAAGATTTGTTCAACGTTTTAATCAACCGATTTTTTTCCCATATATTTGTTAGGGTCATCCTAAGGAGTGCGTTTAGGGCACTCATTAATAATTCATTTTAGGAAAGTTTTGATATCACTTTTATAGAAAATGAAAAAAGTCGTCAAAATATTAATTACTTTTTTTTTTTCGTTTCCTATAAAAACTTTTTTTAAATAAATTATTAACCAGTGCTCTAAAGGCACTCATTAGCATTTCCCTATTTGTTATTACTACCTATGCACCTCTCTCTTTTATTCATTCCAAGATTTGTTCAACAAAAATACGAGTACTCTCTCTCTCTCTTTGATTTTCTTCTTCCTCTTGATGGTTTTTTACGCTATTTCTAAAAACTTTACGGGAAATTTATTAATTATTCTATCTGGCAACTCTGCTTTTTGTTAGTCATTTGAACAATTTTCTATAGTTCAAATGATTGGTTTTATTCAATGCAGTCTTGTTGCTGAATATTATTTAATTAGTGTGGTCCTTGTTGCTCTACTAACTACTACGCAAGTGTTTATATATCATTCAAAACATTTATGATGTCCTTAAGAAATTTTTTTTTGCCTCTATAATCTTATCAAACAGGATAGAAGATGGCTTTTGATTATGCATTCATTCTTTTTGGCAACTCTTCTATATATGTAATTTAATTAGCACTTCCTAATATTTTCAATGATGGCATTCAGAATTTAATTGTAGCTATTAAAATTATCAACAAAATGATAATAATATAAGATGACTTCTAGTGTGGTTATTGTGGATGTAAGTGCAATTTTCCAATTCAACTCAACATTATTTATATCTGTCGGTATAAATATATCTAATCCAACATAAAAATAATGAAATTTGTATTTATAGGTACAGAATTTAACTCAATGTTGAAAATCTAACTTGTTTATTAAAGAGACTAAAAGTGAGTTCAAACAACGATAAAAGAGTATCCAACAAATGGAAATATACAAAATATAGAATAAAAAAAAAAATTAAACTACGTCAAATGCATCCTATAATCAGTTGAATGGAAATTTGTTTTGTCCATTGAGATAGAAACCTCAATGTGTGTTTTCAAATAATTGAATGACAATAATAGGAAGGAATACAAAAATCAAAAGCACAATTTCAAATAATACGTATTGATTATTTAATCTACAAAATCAAATATATTTCAAAAAAATCATACAAAAAATTTCAATCTACTGTGCAAGTATGTGACTAGTATACATTTTTACTATATATGATAATGGAGGATCAAAAATTAATTTTACCCAATGTCATCTTGGATGGACAACCTATCCAATGTCCAACACAAATTAAGATAGAAAGTTTCATTGAGGCAAAATTTAAAGCCATTAGAGAAAAAGAATACATTTTTCTAAGATAAAGTCTTTTTTTTCAAAAAAAAAAAAAGACAAAAACTGGTTAGCTAAAATTACAGTACCATGAGTTTAGTTCAGTTCTTGATCGGAGGGCCAACTTTTGGACATGGTCTCTCCTCCATTAGAATGTGAAAATGCACATTAAATTAACTAATTCTCGGTCTCACTCTTTATTTATTTATTTTGTGCAGATGAGGCTCAACTTTTGGAAAAGGTGTCCTCGTTAACATGACTAACACATAAATTAACAGCTAGGGGACAAAATTAACAGCTAATCCTCCTCTGTTCCATTCATTTTCTCCTCGTTAACATGACTCACGTTGTGCTTCATGTGCTCCTGAGACCATTGGTTGTTTTTTCTTTGCATTATTGTACCAAGAAAATAAAAAATAAAACTAATGATATCGATAACTTTTGCCCACGTTCAAACTCGGTCACCCCTTTTATCAAAAAAAAAAAATCTCGGTCACCCTTCACTACAGCATAATTACTTTTACTCACCCTTCACTTCTAGCCAACCCTCTAGCTATGTTGGCTGAGTTTACATCATGACTCAAGGTAGCCTAGTTATCCCAAAATGATCAATGTGATTCGGAGAATGGGTGGCTTGTTCATGACATAAAACTTGGCAGGAGGTTTCTCTTGTGTGTAGTTAATATCTTTTTTTTATTTTGAGAAACAATATCTTTTTTTTTTTAATCATACTGTATAATATCTAATAGCTATACCATATATTTTATACATATATAATAATATTTGATAAGCAATTAATGTTTCTAGCCTCTTGTTTTGTCAAGTCAAGTTTTGGAGAAATTACATGTTACCACCTTAAATAATACCACATATTTTATTTTGCACTCTAAATTTTTTGAATATACATTTTGCATCTTAAATTATGACTATTGTTACATTTTGCACCCCGACATTAAGTTTTATATTAAAAGAAAAGACAAAAGTATATTTTTAGTCCTTGGGTTTATTTTTATTTTGACATTTCACTTTTCAAACTAGTTCTCATTTTTGGACTTTCATATTTGGTTCGGTTTTTATATTAGACTTACTATTTATGATTGTACCAAGAAAATGACAAAACCGAGTAGAGCAATTCAATAAGTTTTGGGATTATGGTTCCTTTAATGTTTGTAATTGTATAATAACAAATAAATTAAAACTTGATGATTGCAAAATTTATATATAAAGAATCTAATAAAAATTAAATATATTATTATTGATCAGGACAGTAGACTTCGGCATTACATGATATTGCACAAGTGCACAACCTATCTAAAGTCCAACACAACTTGAGAAGATAGTTTCATTAAAGCAAAATTTAAAGTCATTAGAGAAAATAATACATTTTTCTAAGATATAATCTCTTTTTTCAACCAAAAAAAAAAGAAGACAAAAACTGGTTATCGGCCTAAAATTACAGTACCATGAGTTTAGTTCAGTTCTCGATCGGGGGCCCAACTTTTGGCATGGTCTCTCTCTTCCATTAGAATGTGAAAATGTCTCACACTTTACCTTTTCTTTTCTTTTTTCTTTTTTGCAGAAGGGGCCCAATTCTATAAGTTGTTTTTTTGGACATGGTCTCGATTATTATTATTACTATATTATTTTGATAAATAAGATTCTCCTCCATTAGAAGATGGTATGACTTGTTTCAAAAAATAGTACGACTGGCACATTAAATTAACAGCTTGGTGACAAAATTAACGGCTAATCCTCTGTCCTACTTATTTTCTTTCGATGCAAATGCGGCCCGAGGCCCAACAGTCACGTTGTGACTCGTGCTTTTGAGACTATTGGTTGCTTTTTCTTTGCACTATTGTACCAAGAAAATGAAAAATAAAAATAATGAAATCGATGATATTTGCCCACATTAAAACTCGGTCACCCTTCACTACAGCATTACTTTTACTCACAATTCACTTCTAACCCACCCTCTAGCTGGCATTCCTCTCTCTCTTTAAGCGTTCCTTTCAGCTACTACCAAGAAATGGTGATACATAAAATAATTCATATGTATTATTTAGGTTTATATCAAACTTGAGTTGCAAGAGTTTTTATTCAATCCATCATATGGCTATTTATAAGATTAATTACGTGTATTATTTAATCAAGTCACATAATTTATTAAAAATGTTGTTTTTTTTTTGGACCATATTAAAAATGTTGTTGACTATAAGTATACGTGGATAGTTTTTTTAACTACCACATATTTTGATTGCATAAAAATTCTTACAATTCAATTTTTGTATAAGTTTTTTCTTTATTTAAACAAGTTACATAACTCATTAAAAATGTTATATGATTTAAATTGTATATGAATGGTTTCTTTAATTGTTACATAATAGGTTGAAATAAAATAACTTTAAAACATGTTTGTAGCCAAACTTTTTGTAAACATCATTTTATCAATTATCACGCAATTAATTGTTGAAATTTAAATGTGAATTTGAATTAGTAAGGCTTGTTTGGTGCAATTCTCAGGGGGCTCAACACTTGGACTAAATGCGAAATTCATGATATGACTGACCCACTAAATTTCCAGCTAGGGAAGAAAATTCCAAGTAATCCTCTATTCCACTTATTTTCTTTCGGTGCAAAAGGGGCCCAAGGCCTTGTGTTTACATTGAAATAGAGTAGGAATACATAAATAACGATTGCTACCTTTTCTTTATGACTTTTTCCACTCTTGCTTTCTCTTTATGTTTTCTAATCTACTACAGTTGGTTTCATTTTTGGATAACACTATATATTTTTTTTATTAAAGATTGAGATTGCACCTGTTGCAATTTCTTTTGATAGTTGAAATTGAGAGTTGAAAAAAAAAATTCAATCTCAATCCTTGAATAAAAAAGTAAATAATTTTTTTTTTTTTTTTAAGTAAGAAAGTAAAAGGTGAAATGTTAAAGAGAGAAAAGTTTATTTTAAGAGACTTGGGAGGAATTCCACTAGGTGCAACACCTCTCGATCCCTTAATAATTACTTCTATTGATCTTGGACAACCTATCCAATGTCCATTAAATCAAAATTTCAAGCCATTAAAAGAAAAGAAAACTTTTTTCTAAAATATAATTTTTATTTTAAAAAAAAAAACAAAAACTGGTTAGCTAAAATTACAGAACCATGAGTTTAGTGCAGTTCTCAGGGGCCCAACTTTTGGACATGGTCTTCCATTAGAATGATGATAAGACTGCAAAAATTTTCCAGCTAGTGGACAAAATTTCCAACTAAGCCTCTGTCCCACCCATTTTCTTTCGGTGCAGATGGGGCCCAACACTCATATTGTGCTTCACGTGCTCTTGATAGTATTGGTTGCTTTTTCTTTGCATTATTGTACCAAGAAAATGAAAAAGAAAACTAAAGACATTCGTCTTCATTAACTCAGTCCTCTTTCACAGCAACATTACATTACTTTCACTCACACTTCATCACTACAAGCCAATCCTCTCTTAGCTTTCCTCTCTCTCTCTCTCTCTCTCTCTCTCTCTCTCTCACAGCATTCCTTTCAGCCACTAAGAAGAAATGGCCGAAGCAATCCTCTTTGGTCTTGCACAGAAAATGATTGAAAATCTGGGCTCTCAGACTTTCCAAGAGTTTGGATCACTCTGGGGTGTCGAAGGTGAGCTTGAAAAACTCAAGGACACTGTTTCCACAATCCAAGCTGTACTTCAGGATGCAGCGGAGCAGCAAAGTCATAACCATCAAGTCAAGCACTGGCTCGAAAAGCTTAACGATGCAGTTTATGACGCAGATGACCTGTTGAGTGAGTTCTCAGCTGAAGCTACAAGGCGAAGCATGGTGAGTAAGAATAAAGTTGCAAAAGAGGTACGCACTTGCTTTTCATGTTCAAACCCACTTGCTTTTCGTTATAAGATGAGTCGTAAAATAAAGGCAATGAGGCAAAAACTAAATGCGGCAGCAGAAAACAGGAAAAACTTTCACCTGAAAGAATTCCATGGAGAGACAAATGTTGTGAGAAGGAAGAGGGATCCAACTCACTCATTTGTACGTGAAGAAAAAGTTATTGGGAGGGAAGATGATAGAAAGGCTATCATAGGCCTATTATTTGACTCTAATGTAGAAGAGAATGTTTCGGTCATTCCCATTGTGGGGATCGGGGGCTTAGGGAAGACAACACTTGCTCAATATGTGTATAATGATGAGAAAGTCGAAAATTATTTTGAGTTAAAAATGTGGGTATGCATTTCCGATGTCTTTGAGTTGAAAATAATTATTGAAAAGATAATAGGTAATGCACCTGGAAATCTGGAAATGGATGAATTGCAAAGGCAACTTCGTCAAAAAATTGATAAAAAAAAATACTTACTAGTATTGGATGATGTATGGAATGAAGACCGTGGAAAATGGCTAAACTTGATAGATATTTTAATGGGTGGTTCAAAAGGAAGTAAGATTATAATAACCACTCGTAGTAGATTGGTTGCAAGGATTACACACACAGTTTCACCATACATTCTTAAAGGTCTCTCTGAAGATCGGTCATGGTTTTTATTTGAGCAAGTGGCATTTAGTAAGGGGCAAGTGACCAATAATCCTACATTAGTTACAATTGGAAGGGAGATTGTAAAAATATGTCAAGGGGTACCCCTTGCCATAATGTCCATAGGACATGTGTTATATTGTAAGGAAACAGAATCTGAATGGTTACTCGTGAAGAATAATTTACTAGCAAATGTAATTGAAGGAAATGAGATTTTTCCAATTTTAAAGTTGAGTTATGATAATCTCCCATCACATTTAAAAAGTTGTTTTGCTTATTGCTCTTTGTTTCCCAAAGATTATGAGATGGATAAGGAAACAGTGATACAACTATGGATAGCACAAGGGTTTGTCCAATCATCAAACAAAAATCAACAATTAGAGGATGTTGGTGATGAGTATTTCAAGGATTTACTTTGGAGGTCCTTCTTTGAAGAAGTAAAGACTTACAAAGGCTTAAGATACAAGATGCATGATTTAATTCATGATCTTGCACAAGCTATTGCAGGTGAGGAGTGCAGGCTTGTTAGTTTTGATGGCAGAAATATTAATGAAAAAAATCGTCATGTATCATGTCCATTTTGCATTGACTCATCTTTTATTGAATCTTTAAGGTTTTTGGTTAAACCAGTCAAGGCATGTTCATTTCTTCTGACATTTAGTGAGATGTACTCCGGTGCCTTGGAGGAGTCAATGTTGAATACAATTATTTTGAGTTTCAAGAGCTTGCGTGCATTAGATTTACATGCATTGAAGATTACATCAATACCAAATTCTATAGGGAAGTTAATACATCTAAAGTATCTTGATGTTTCTTTTAATGAGGATATTGAAACTCTCCCTGACTCAATTACTACATTGTTGAATTTGCAAGTACTAAAACTTTATGATTGTAAAGGTCTTAACGAATTACCCAAAAAGTTTAGAGAATTGGTTAACCTCAAACATCTTTATAATCATGGTTGTGATAATTTGAGTCATATGCCTTGTGGATTAGGGCAAATGACTTCACTTCAAACATTACCATTATTCATTGTGAGCACCTCCTCCCACACTAGTGGATTAGGCGAATTGAAGGACCTAAACAACTTGCGAGGAACATTAGAGATCTCACATTTGGAACGGTTGGAAGAAACTAACTCAGAATCCATTGTTGTGAATTTAAGGGAGAAGCAACATCTTGAAAAATTGATAATAAAATGGGATCATCAAGATCAAGTAGATAATAATGAAGATGAGAAGTTATTAGAAGACCTCCAGCCACACCAAAATCTCAAACATTTGGAAGTGCATCAGTACAAGGGTGTGAAATTTTCAAGTTGGATCTCTTCTCTCATAAATCTTGTTGATTTAGGGATAATGAGTTGTAAGAGATGCCGATATCTGCCATCATTGTCTCATCTCCCCTCTTTAAAATCTCTAAGGCTTGACACGATGAATGATTTGGAGTACATATCCGATAATGATATGAGTAAAGAGGTGCCTGCTTCATCCACAACAATATCAACAACGTTCTTCCCATCTTTAAAGTCACTCACAATAGAGAAATGTCCTAATTTGAAGGGATGGTGGGGGAGAACAGGGAGGGATTTAGTTGCAACAACATCTGCGTCAACACCAGATCATCAACAAGATCAGTCTCACATCTCACTGCCTTTATTTCCTCTTCTTTCTTCTTTGCGGATTCGTAATTGCCCTGAAATGACTTCCATGCCCCTGTTTCCCAATCTCGAAGAAACTCTATATTTAACGAATGTCAGTTTGAAGCCTTTGCAAGAGACAATGTCAGTTTCCTCCTCTTCATTATCCTCTTCTTCTCCTCTCTCCAAATTAAATAAGATGGAATTGTATTCTATAGAACATATAGAGTCTCTTCCGGCTGAGTGGGCACTATATTCTCTCAAGTATCTAGATATTTGGAATTGCCCTAGACTAACATCTATGTCTGGAGCGGTGCGTAATCTCACCTCCCTCTGTTCGCTATCAATTGGCAATTGCGAGGAGTTCGATCCATTAAGAGACATGCATGATGATGGCATGGAATGGCGATGCCTCAATTGCCTCCGTGATTTAGATTTCACAGGCATTCCGAAACTGAAGTCTCTCCCTGTGGGTCTTCAATGTATTTCCACCCTAAAAAAGCTCACCATTTCAAACTGTCCCAATTTAATGACTTTGCCGGAGCTCACCTCACTTGAATCTCTTTGGATTTGTAGATGCGAGCCTAATCTGACATCACTTCTTGAGATTAGTTGTCTCACTTCTTTACGGTGGCTGTGGATTGATGACTTTCCCAATTTGATTACTTTCCCCGAATCAATTAGGAATCCAATCTCACTTGAAAAACTTTACATTTACAACTGTCCCAATCTCACAACACTACCCGATGATGGTTTTCTCAAGTCTTTACGAAATCTGAGAATTGTGGAGTGTCCTCAGTTAGAGGAAAAATACAAAAATAAAATCGAAAAGGATTTCCCTAATTTGGAAATCAAATGGAACCGGGGGTGAGACCACACCAGCAAACAGCTCTACTTCGTCTTCTGCAACGGCCACTCCCCTCTTTCACTTGGTACGCATTCTATGCTTTCAAAACAAACTGAGCTTTTTCTCTATGCTACGTTGATTTCCATATATTTAATTAGAATCTGTCACTTTTTCGAATTCTATTCTTTAAAAATCAGAGACTTTTATTTATTTATTTTGTTTAGGTTTTCTGGTAATCAAAAATCAGAGATTTTCTTGTTAAATTTTATTGATCTTTTAGCAACCAATTTTATTTACACTGCTCATTTTTGTTTTTTTTTACTAATAAAAAATTTGTAATGTTTTTGACTCAGAATGAAAGGAGCTGTATGTATCTGGGCATACTCAGAACCATATGAAAAAGTGCAACAAGTCAACAGCTAAGGTGATTATCTTATTTTGGGTTCATTCTTTTTCCCTCACGTAAAATTTCATTCTAGATATGAATCTCATACTAAGAGGGGACCCAAGAGGGAAGATGCATAAATCCACATTTGTTTGTTCATTCTATTGATTTCTATCTTTATATAAATTATAAAATGACACTTTTATGTTGCGTTCTTTAGGCGAAGTATACTCGGGAAGGCAGTACTCAATTTCAAGCGCTTAACTTCTTCAAAAAAGCTACACTCTCTTGTTGTTTGATGGTCAGGGGAAGCATTGGGAACCCCAATTTCTTTCTTCGGAGCCCTTCTTTTCCTGCCCCCCTCCCTGGCACAGTGCTTTGCTTCCACCCTTGTCATATATTCCATACATCACACTAAATAGATTGAAGTCTGGCACTTGTTGATATTTTGATAACATCTGGTGAGAGATCATTATTTGGCAACCACCATCTAGGAAGCGGTTTTATATTCAGGTATTTATTATTTTGTTTGCTTCAACTCTTTATTATTACTACCTATTTATATCAAAAAACAAAATATCCAGATATGGTTTTTTGGGTTCTTACATAATTGCTGGTTTTTGTTCACTGTACAATGATAACTTAGTTTGGATTAAAAAAATCAATTGAATTCTCACATCGAATGCATAGTCCTCTTTTTTGTAAACCAAACTGACATGAAACATGATATTAGAAACTTTGTTTTATGTTTTTTTCTTCACTTTTTTCGAATGATTCCAGGCAGAAATTGGAGGGAAATGGTCCAAGACTGCTCGAATCCTTAATTGAATGTATTTCAGAAGGAAATGGTCCACTATTACTACAGGTCCATTCATCTCCTTTAAATTAAGTTTTCTTTGTAGATAAATTATCCAAATTCCTCTTGTTTTCCTTCAATTAGAAGTATAATTTTTGTGCAGTATATGGAATATTAAAACAGACCAGAGTTTGTGATCTCCAAAGCGAGTCGATACTCCAATTATGTAAGCCTCTAATGAAAAAGTTGTTGGAAAATCTTTTTTTTTTTTTCCTTTCATTTATATGCTTATTTTCGTATGTTCTAAAACTTATTTCAGGTAGTTTGGCATGGATAAAGATCACAACTAGGTGTTAACGGAAGGGTTGTTCCATTTCAAGAATGGCTTCATTATGCTCGCAGCTGATTCCTTGGATATTTGACAACTTTTTAATGAAGCTATTGAAAATTTTCAACCTAATAGGTAATTATTTCAACTCACTATATTTATTTCTTAATTAAAACAAGTAGGCAACGATTCTCAGTTTTTAGCTTTAGTTTCTGTAACTCACTTCACTCTGTAACCATATGAATCATAAAATGAGTAATAAAAATCATGTTCTCTACAATGCAACTATAAATTTTTATTTAGTTTTATCTCAGTAAATTGTTATCTGGGAACTGGGAAGGGAAAAAAAAATGTTTTTCACTTAGGTAGATGCTTCATAACATCAATATTATTGAGAAAAAAAAAATCTTGAGATCTGGTCAGTTGATCAGAGGGATTTAACGCCACTACTTTCTTACATTCATGCGTCTCCTTTCTAAGTTCGCTTTGAATTTACCAAATACTGGCTCTCTTCATTCTTCCTTTTTGTTTCAGGTTTAGTGAACTTATCAGTTATTGAATTCTGTATGCAGGAACTTTGAATTTGGAAACAGACAGTTTTTAGTGAATTTACAGCAACTACAAGAAGATAAATAGGTGCATATCTTACTCCTATCTTTATATATCTTATTACATAGATTAGGTTACAGGGTTCACTTGTTTTGAATTTTTGGAAATTTGATTGCAAGATAGTAGAAATAGTATTATTTTCCTATCTTTTCCTTTTCCTTAAGTTAATTCTCAAACTTATTTTTGATAGGTTGAATCAGATGAAGACTGTACCTTGGTGTTAGCAACAAGATTACTGCCTATCTTCAGTTAAAGTTCAATTTCAGGGTGACTGGTTCTTAGACTTTTCAGCCACCCTTTGTGAAACCTAAGCTGATTGCAAACATTTATCTTAGTGTAATTGTTTCAATAACAAAACAAGCTTGTGATGATTTTTTTTTTTTTTTTAATGCTTTTCAAATTGGAACCCTTTTACCAATATACATTACTGTACTTTAAAGCATCCATATGAACTTAATTATAAGAACTATCTTGAGAAATATTTTACAGGGATTAAACATCTAGAATATGCCAATTATCAAGAAGAATCAGATAATCTGAAGAAATTTCTGTGGAAATCTGATGATGGGATGTATTGCTTGGATAGTTTCAGGATTTGAGAAGCTGATGCAGCTAAGGTACCAGTAAAACTTGTCTATAATCAAATATTATGTTTGATCATAATCAAATATTATGTTTGATCATAATCAAATTTGAAGAATCCTGAGTTGTGACATGTAAATATATAAGGAATAGGTAATGAACCTTATATACTTCTGTTATGTGTTTCCTATGCAGTTCTTGAGGCTGGAGATGGAGTATTTGAGGTACGTCCTACCTTGGCCGACACTCATCTAGGAGGTGATGATTTCAACAAGGTTGAAACAAGATAAATTAGTAGATCTTTAGCTTATATTCTCTGTTTTCTGATTTATTGTTAGCTGTTACTAAATTACACACTTACATTCTATAATTTTAAATAGAGAATAAACTTTAAGAAAGATGAAGGCATAGATCTTCTGAATGACAGGCAAGCTCTACAATGTCTCATAGAGACTGCTGAGAAAGCGAAGATGGAGCTGTCATCTCTGACTCAAACCAATAATATTAGGTATGTGGCTGTTTCTATGCCTTCTTTCTTTAAGTTGATCTCTCTCTCTTTGCCATAATCACAGAGAAAAACATTTGCTTTTCCAGTTTACCTTTCATTATCGCCATTCGGATGGCCCAAAACACATTGACACCATGCTGACTAGTGTCAAATTTGAAGAACTGTGTTCAGATTTGTTAGACAGGTATGCCTTTTGACAATTGAAATTATTAGACATATGTAATATGACTGTATTTTTTTTTATCTCCATCACTTCAGTTTTCTTTCTTTTGATTTTGAACTCTCTTTTTCTCTCATCTGGTAGTCTAATTGCGTGCTTAAGTTCTCTGGATTACAACTCATAAGCTTTAAGCACCAGTTGAAACTTCCTTGAGAGATGCAAAGTTTTCCAAAGATATGGATGTAATTCAAATTGTATCCCAGCTGTTTAGGAGCTGAAAAATATGGATGAAGTTTTTGTTCTTGGGGCTGTAGTTCAGGTTTGTCCTTTTCTTGTTATTATCTAATTCAACTTATTATTTTTTTGTTACTTTCATTTCCAGACTCTGTGTTTTTTTGCTGGAGAAGTTAATGACATTGTGCTCTTGGATGTCTCACCATAGAAGGACTTGAAACTTTGGGTGGTGTCAACTTCACCAACTTCCAAATCAGAGGTGTTCTCCACCGCAGCAGATGGACAGACCAGTGAAGAGATTAATGTCTATCAGGGTGAGAGAGAGTTTGTGAGGGACAACCAGTGCTAGCACCATGCCAAGTGATGGGGTATGTATTTGCAAAAACTGTTGTTTTGAAGAGAATTTGGGTTTTGCTCAAACTAGATATATCAAGTTTTAGTTCTTAACAGAAGGCATGAATTAGAATCTGGTGGTTGAGGACGTTGTGGCTAGAGATATTATTAGAATGATTTTGAATAAGCCTAAAACCCAACTCTCTTAGCTAACTATAATTAATTTATCTATTTGAGAAATAACTAATTATATATCAAGAAAAATTTAGACCACTAGTGGAATATGCTGTTTTCTTATATTATAGTTCTAGAACCATAGCCATCGGCAGTGGCTGCAAATCCACCCTCCCCCCTCCTGTTTATGTTCTAATTAGTGTGTAGACTGAAAAATGCTTTTATTTCTTCATTTTTTTTAACTTCAATGTTTTTTTTCTTATAATTTATATTGTAGCACAAGAAGCTTCTTGTTTTTATATTTATAACGTCTTTCAATGATGTTACCATGTTCTACAAAGAACCTACATCTTTCTTTTCTTTCTGAAATCTCGGCATTTCAAGCATATATGTTTTTCAATTTAAAAAAATAAAAAAATGGAAAAATTCACTTTTTTTATTAGTACCTGTAAACCTAACCTAATTATATTACGAAACCCCATGTTTGTATGTACAAAATAAAAATGTTGCAGGTGGATAGGATGGTTAAAGAAGCTGAAAATTTTGCAAAAGGAAGACAAGGAAAAGAAGGATGCCATAGACACAAGGAATCTAGCTGACTCAGTTTTGTACCAAACTAGAAGCAACTAAAAGAGCTGGGAGACAATGTTCTTAGCTAGACAAGGAGAATGTAGAGGCTAAAGTGAATGAGGTCATGGATGCCATCTTTGGTGGTTCTACCCAAGCCATTAAAGATGCAATGGCTGTCCTGAATCAAGAAATTATGTAACTGCGGTAGTCAATGTTAATGTGAATTTGAATTGGTTCAGAACCTTAGGAACAAGTACAACGAGTCTATGGCTTAGGTGATTATCTTGATTTGTGTTTCATTCTCTTTTCCCTTTGCATAAAAATTTCATTCTAGATATGATTCACATTTATTTGTTCATTCTAATGATTTCTGCCTTCATATAAACTACAAAATGACGTTTCTTTGTTTGGGTTCTTGATTTTGAATAAACAGGGTAATATCAATAACATTCTGGTGACAACTACCCTCTAGGAAGCTGTTTTATATTCAGGTATTTGTTATTTTGTTAGCTTTAACACTTTATTATTACTACCTATTTTTATCAACAAACAAGAATATCCAGTGTGGTTTTTGGGTTCTTACATTATGTCTGATTTTTGTTCATTGTACAATAATAACTTAGTTTGGACATGCAGAAGCGCTGTGATGGATTTTACTTTAAGCACACTATTTGGATACAAAGATAGGATCAATAAAATGAAAATATAGAGGTAACCAATTGAATTCTCACATCAAATGCATAGTTCTTTTTTTTGTAAAATCACTGTATTTGTTTTGTCTCCATCACTTCAATTTTCTTTCTTTTGATTTTGAACTCTCTTTTTTTGTCATCTGGTAGTCTACTTGCCTGCTTAAGTTCACTGGATTACAACTGCAATTAACATTCTCATAGGCTTTGAGCACCAGTTGAAACTTCCTTAAGAGATACAAAGCTTTACTTCAAAGATATCGATGAGGTAATTCTACTCACATTGGGATTTCCAATTTGTGCTTATCAACACTATGGTGCTTGAGTTAATCAATTTGCTTCCAAATCAAACAAAAAAGTCAAATAAATATTCCAAAGTCAACAACAAAAAGGGGAAGGTTGGCCTTACTCTGCTCAAATCATAATGTTTTCATATATACATATACCATAAAAATGTTAATTAACTATCCTAATCCTATTTAGTAACTCAAATTGTAATGTTTTTGACTCTTTATCACTTTTGAATTGGAAACACAGAATGAAAGGATGTGTATATATTAGAGGCATATTCAGAACCATATGAACAAGTGCAACAAGTCAACAGCTAAGGTGATTTTCTTGTTTTGGGATCATTCTATTTTTCTTCACATGAAAAAACAAGTAGAGCTCTCTATTTCTAATATTGTCTATTTTAATTGTTATTGGAACTTGCACTTACTGTTGAGGCATCAATACTTATTTTTGTCTCATTTATTTCCAGACTGGTGTTTTTTAGCTGGAGAAGTTATTGACATTGTGCTCTTGGATGTCTCACCGTGGAAGGACTTGAAACTTTGGGTGGTGTAATGACAAAGATTATCCCAAGGAACACAACTTCACCGACTTTCAAATCAGCAGAGGTGTTCTCCAGCACAGCAGATGGACAGATCAGTGAAGAGATTAATGTCTATCAGGGTGAAAGAGAGGTATTTATCTCTCTGAAAAAAGGGTGAGAGAGAGATCATGAGGGACAACAAATCCCTTGGAAGCTTGTGCTTAAGACACCAAAACAGGTGCTAGCACCATCACACCATGGCAAGTGATGAGGTATGTATTTGGAAATACTGTTGTTTTGAAGAGAATTTGGATTTTATTCAAACTAGATATAGCAAGTTTTAGTTCTTAACAGAAGGCATGAATTAGAATCTGGCGGTTGAAAATGCTGTGGCTAGAGATATTATTAGAATGAGTTTGGATAAGCCTGAAACCCAAACTATCTTAGCTAACCATAACTAATTTATTTATTTGATAAATAACTAATATATATATCAAGAAAAATTTAGACCATTGGCAGTGGCCGCAAATTCCCCCCCCCCCCCAAGCCGGTTTATGTTCTAATTTGTATATAGACTGAAAATTGCTTTTATGTCTTCATTTTTGTAACTTAAAATTTTTTTTTTCTTATAATTTATGTTGTAGCACAAGGAGCTTCTGAAATCTCAGCATTTCATGCATCTATGTTTTTAGATTAATAAATATATAAAAATAAATGGAAACGTTCACATTTTATATCAGTAACCTAATTATGTTACTAAAGCCCATATTTGTATGTACAAAATAAAAATGTTGCAGGTGGATAGGATGGTTAAAGAAGCTGAAAATTTTGCAAAAGGAAGACAAGGAAAAGAGGGATGCTGTAGACACAAAGAATCAAGCTGACTCAGTTTTGTACCAAACTAGAAGCAACTAAAAGAGCTGGAAGAAAATGTTCCTAGCTAGACAAGGAGAATGTAGAGGCTAAAAGGTCATGGATGCCATCTCTGGTGGTTCTACCCAAGCCATTAAAGATGCAATGGCTGTCCTGAATCAGGAAATTATGTAACTGTGGTAGTCAATGTTGATGTTTAGCTTTTATCGGATTGACTTCTTTGCATGGACGGCCACTATTGTGTAGCCTTGAATTATGTTATAGTTGAGAGAGAACTCTTTGATATAGAGTTATTTGGGTGTATTGGGGTTTGGGTTTGTGAGAGTGGGTCTACACCACTTTTGTACTCTCCATATTTATTAGTGAAACTTTCTCCTTATTGCCGCCCGTGGATGTAGGCCAAAGGCCGAACCACGTAAATCCTTGGTATTCTCTCTTGTGTGTGGTTGTCTATGTTTTTTTTCTTCGTTCATTATTTATTTGGGAGAACTCTTCTAGTACTCCATTTGGGTCATTTAGATCAACCAGTAAAGCAGCTAATGGCGACGATCTGATCAATGCAGATTTTACTATAGCAAAACAATGCTAATTAAAGTGTAATATCTTATAGGATCCCATTACACCTCGTGTTTCCTATAGTGTACTATTCTATGGCTAAAGTAATGTTTGCAGTGGAACATTACAAATAGGGTAAAGCAGCCCTCCGATTAAAGTTGTTTCTTTATAAAAGATTTGCCTAATAAGATCAAATTATGAAAGAAACTAAAAACTGAAAGCATTGTGAATTGTGATGGCACAAACAAAGCAAATATCAAGTCTTTTGCCACTATTGCCTATGCGCCTGTCACCTTCTCAGTTTTTATGAGCTCAAGATTCCTATCTCAAGCATTAGAATAGAAGGAACGTTGGAGATAATTCATTATGGGTTAAAATATAATCAATTTTTATCTTCATTCTCATTCTTCCATAAACAATTGGTGTTTTCCTCCAATTTTATTATGTTTTTTTTAATTAATGAAATGACAAAAAAAAAAAAAAAAAATTAAACCATATTTCAAAGATAAACTTTTTTTCATTCCTAAAATAGTCTTGATTCTATTTTGATTTTTGATCCCTAAAATATGCATTCCATCACACAGACAAAAAAAACATAACAAAAATAGATAGATGGACACTATAAATTTTCAAGAACAGGAATAGAACCTCTTAACTTTTAAGGGAAAGAATAGAAATATAAATTATATTTCAAGACCGAAAAGAATATTTTTGTCAAAATTATATGTTAGTCAAGAGTTTAAATCATCTACTTTCATATGATTTTCATGTCTGGAATTTTATAAAAGTAAGAAAGACCAATCTTTTTGTTATATTTTGCATCTAATTGTTCGATTGAAAATCTTACATTTTTAAGCAATTAAGTGAGGTGAGAGCCATAGCTAGCCCCTAGTCTATCATGTATAACAACACCACAAAAACAAGTGAGACAGAGAATGAGAGTGAGATCATGGGTGATGAGATTTTTGGTTTTTTTTTTTTTTAATACAAAATATTAAAATTTAAATATAGTTGGTTACTGTTCAGTCTGGTCCAGTCCATTATGGGACCACGACCGAAAACATACGACACTGTAATACAAGTGTGACATTTAGTAATGCACGTGGCACCTATAAACAACGTCATGTTCATGGTCAAGAGATGTATTCATGTTCTCTTTTCTATGTATTAATGTTGTAAGTGCTAGAAAATTGATGGCTCAAGCCCACTGAGAATAGTGAGGCCCTTACCTTAAAATTAAGCCCAAAACAATATAATTTGTATAAAGAATGGGAAGAAGATTATGATGTAAGTTTAATTAAGTTTAGGTCTAAGGCCGAAGATCCAAGCAAGAATGGAAGAAATTGATTCAAAGAGTAATTAATATTAATACTATCCTTGGGTCAGTCTGAGGATGAGTTCTTATACAAGAATTCTATGTAAGTCTTAAGCTCTGTCCTCTGCTACTATTCCAGTCCTCATCTTCTTAATCATGTTCTCTTAGAAAAATCCCAAGGTCCCTTTAATTGGGGAGTTCCCCTCTCTTTTATACACTCTTTCCTTTACATTCTAGCCCTCCACTTGTATATTTCAAGGCTTTCCTTAGGACATTTGTCCCATCAAAGTTCTGCTGAAGGTGGTAAAAGGGGCTACTTAGCTGTGAATTTACTGTTCAGGTGTCATTTCTTCATTAATGCAGCTAATAAAATTGTTGCTATGAATTTAATGCGGAGGTAGTAGGTAAGCTTTTACAGGAAACTTCTCCCAGCTGCCTTGGCCCTCTCCTAGAAGGCTACTTCTCCCACTCGGGCGCTCATGAGAAATTGTGCACCTTTCCATCCTCTTCTCGGGTTGAAGGTGCTTTACAAATGAATCGATGAAGGACATATCGCTCCTAGTCCTCCTCATCCTCGAACCCCCACAAATGATTCGTGTTCTTCTTTTTTCTTTCCACACACTATTAAAACATTTATAAAACATGGACATGAACTTATCTATACTATATATAAGAGGATTCCCTTCTTTAAATTGAACTTTTATATGATTAAAAAATACCCTCATTGATGAAGGGTAACTTCTCTTAAAAATTGGGTCATAAATGTCAAACAAATAACCAATCTATCTATACTTTCTACAACACCTATAGCTACTATCCTTTTAAATTCAAAAAGAGAAATCTTAAAATTTAGGTTTTTTTTCCCCTTAATGTTAATCTTTTTATTCCCTAAAATTTGGCATTTTTTTTTTTAATTCCTTTTTCATCCAAATAAAACACCACTATTTTTTTTTTTTTTTTTTTACTAAGAAAACTCCTACACTTTTAAACACACGTTCAAAAAGAATCAGTTTATGTTTTTTTTTTTTTAGAAAAAAAAAAAAAAAAAAAAAAAAAAAGAAACCTTGAGCACGTGTTGCAAATGCAGAGGTAGTAAAAATATAAATTTGTACTTATAGTATTTTAAATTATTTAAATTTGCACATAAATAAATAAAGTCCTTGTTAAGCAATATACCACTTTTCAAACAAAATAAATACAACAACAAAAAACTAAAAAAAATGTAAAAAAAAATCGAAAAAAAAAAAATTAAAATATAAGATGATATTCTCTCCTCTATGGTTCCAGGCAGGAGGTTTTCTGTCTCAAAAAAAAAAAAAATTTCATATATCCTCTCTTTGAGTTCAACATGTTAGATTCGGCTTAGAAGCGATCTCTAAAACCATGAGAGAAAAGAAAGCTATTTTTCTAAGATCTAATCTATTTTTTTATTAAAAAATAAAAAACAAAAAACCATTGCTTAAAACTACAATGACATATATGCCCTTTTGTAGAAAAAATTTGTAAACTAACGATATGGTGTTGGTCACTTCTGGAGTAAGGCAAGATCTAGAGTCCAATCCCAATCCAAATGAACCCAAACATATTAAATATAAAGCATAATTTTTTTTTTTTTCATTTCTACTATCAAGTTTATTTTATGAATTTGTACAATGCTTTTTTTATCTTTATTTTTAAAAAAAAAAAAAATCAATTTGTACTACTATATACCTTAAAATGATCATTGAATTTTGAGTCATTGTCTTTGTCTCCAGGATTTTGAAAATCATTGCTCTGTTTATGAATGAGCTTAGACACTAAAACTAGTGCTAGCACCATCACACCATGCCAAGTGATGAGGTATGTATTTGTAAAAACTGTTGTTTTGAAGAGAATTTGGTTTTTGTTCAATCCAGATATAGCAAGTTTTAATTCTTAACAGAAGACATGAATTAGAATTTTGTGGTTGAAGACGTTATGGCTAGAGATATTATTAGAATGAGTTTGAATAAGCCTGAAACCCAAACTATCTGAGCTAACTATAATTATTGAATCTATTTGAGAAATAACTAATATATATATCAAGAAAAATTTAGACCATTAGTGGAATTAGCTGCTTTCCCCCTTTGTTTTTGTTCTAATTTGTATATAAACTGAAAAATGCGTTTATATCTTCATTTTTGTAACTTCAATGATGCTACCATGTTCTACAAAGAACCTACATCTTTCTTTTCTTTCTGAAATCTTAGCATTTCAAGTATCTATGTTTTTGGATTTTTATTTTTTAAAATGGAAACATTCACATTTTTTATTAATACCTGTAAACCTAACGTAATTATGTTACTAAACCCCATGTTTGTATGTACAAAATAAAAATGTTGCAGGTGGATAGTATTGTTAAAGAAGCTTAAAATTTTGCAAAAGGAAGACAAGGAAAAGAGGGATGCCATAGACAAAAAGAACCAAGCTGACTCAGTTTTGTACCAAACTAGAAGCAACTAAAAGAGCTGGGAGACAATGTTCCTAGCTAGACAAGTAGAATGTAGAGGCTAAAGTGAATAATGATGTCAAGGATGCCATTCTAGTGGATCTACCCAAGCCGTTAATGATGCAATGGCTGTCCTGAATCAAGTAATTATGTAACTCTGATGGTCAATGTTGATGTGAGTCATGTGACTTTGAATTGGGTTGTCTGTTAGCTTTTTTCGGATTGACCTCTTTGCATGGACGGCAACTATTGTTTAGCCTTGAATTATATTAAAAGTTGAGAGAGAACTCTGTGATATAGAGTTATTTGGGTCTAATGGGGTTTGGGTTTGTGAGAGTGGTCCTACACCACCTTTGTACTCTCCATAGTTGTTAGTGAAACTTTTTCCTTGTTGTCGCTTGTGGATGCAGGCCAAAGGCCGAATCATGTAAATCTATAGTGTTCTCTCTTGTCTGTGGTTGGCTATTTTTCTTTCGGGATTTTTTTTTTCTTCATAATATTTGTGTGTGAGATCTTTCTAAAGACATAATATTATGTGGGAGTGCTATCCGGATAACCTTTCCTGCAATAGTCAATCTATAGCCAGTCCAGCCAACTCAGTGTTGGGTTGTTTCTGACACTACACTTGGGTCATTTAGATTAAACGAAAAAACAACCAAATGGCGATAATCTAATCAATGCAGATTTTACTGATAGTGAGTAACTCCTAGAACTTCTATTCTAACCATGCACACTTGTGTAATTTCTATGTTAGTTTGTACAGCCAATGTTGCTTGTGATTTTGCAAAGTATGGTTATGGTGTGTATATTTTCAATTTGATTTAGAGAATGGTTAGTTGTTAATGGCATAAAAGTTGGCAGACGGTTTAGTCTCTTCTATGGCTAGTTTATATATATATATATATATATATATATATATATATTGCTGAATAATATGAATGGATCCAATAACATTTAGGGTGTTGCCTTCAACAAAAATGTAGTCCAAACTCCAAACCAGCATATAATGCTCTAGAAACAACCAAGAGTGTCGCTTCGACTTCAGCCCAAAAAGGATCACCTTTTACATCGATCCTAGATTCTCAGTCCATGCATGAGTGATGTTGCCTAAATGGTTTCGGCAAATTGCAGCAAGTTATACATCGTTTCACAACAGCATCGGATTTTAAGGTCAAGAGGATTCTAACTTTCTAATATTTCACAAGGTTTGTATTTGTAATATCTGGCCTATAGATTGAGGCTTTCAAAACAATGTTAATTAAAGTGGGCTTAGAGACATTACCCCACAAAGTGAGCCCTAACGAGAACGTTAGGGATTTAAGTGGGAGAGATTGTGATGTCCTAATTTGATTGATTGTGTGATGTGTGTGGGTGTGTGAAACTACAATAAGATCGAATTGTGAAACTACAAATTGAGAGCACTTTGAAGGCACAAACAAGCACATTTCAAGTCTTTTTCGACTATTGCATATGCACTTGTCACCTTCTCAGTTCTAATCAACTCAAGATTTCTATGTAAGGAGGCAGCCTGTAAACCAATGGCACCTAGAGGTTTTAATTGATTATCTCACTTTCTACTTTGATTCTCATTCTTAAGATTTAAAAGGTTTTATTTGTGTCCACAGAGAGTTAAAATGTTCTACACCTGGTGTTTTCGTCAAATCTTGTTAATTTTTTTTACGTGTTTTAAAAAAATCATATCACAAAGATGAAGTTTTCATTTCTAAAAAAATAGTCTTGTTTCTATTTTGATTCCCAAGATATGCATTTCGTTCAACAGACAGATGGAAAACATAACCAAAACAGATTGATGTGGGACATTATAAATTTTATGGGCAAATTAGAAATGTAGAATCCTAGCTAGATTATATTTCAAGCCAAAAAGAATATTTTTGCCTAAATTATACATTTATCAAGAGTTTAATCTCCATTCATATATTTTTCATGACTAGAATTATACAATTAATAACGACTAAAGTTTTTATTACATTTTGCACCGAAACGTTCATTTTAAAACTCTTGCCATTTTTGAGCTAGTAAGCAGGGAGAGGGCGAGAGAGGAAGCTAATATTGTATAACAAGTGATATAAGTGTCTGTAAACGCTATTGATTTTAGGGAGCTCTTAACCCCATTTACATCCCGCAAGATGCAATGTCCTCAAACAGCAGGAAAATCAGATTAGAATACTAAAGACCTCAGACAATGTTGCCCAGAACATGTCATCACAGCTCCATATTGACAAGAATGGAAGCCAGAAAAAACAATTATATAAACAGTTCCAAATATATCACTGTTGGTGAGGGAACCATACAGCTAGGTAACAGCACGGCTATTTGCACGTCCATTTCTAAAAATCATTATCCCATAAATAGACAGCTGATGATAACTCTCTCAAACATACCCATCAAATGCATGACGATTTTTATCACTTTGACGGAAGATGCACCTTGATAAATAGTATATCATGCCCAACACTCCATGTTCTGGTCCCCTCCAGCAAGAAAATCTGGAGTTTATGATAGCATTGAGAGATTCAGAGAAAGTGACTAAAAAATATTACATAAAAAAAATAAAAAAACAATTTCTTCATCTTGACTTTTTCCTGTCGTTTTTTTAAATCATAAATTAATTAAAAAGAAGTGACATGGAGAAAGAATTCCTAGGATTCACAGATTTGTAGAAGAATCTTGAAACCTGATTGGTACGGTAAATGTAAATCCTAACAAAAGCTTATGACCTATAATAAGCTATTACTGCATATTTCATTTGGCATGAGTTGTAAGAATCGCCCAATATTTTCGTGTCAATCCAAGTTAACAATATAAACTTAGAAATAAGAACCAATCATCAAGTCAAATACCAAGGTCAAACCCACAACTTGTTACTTTTTGTGTAAGGCACTTGACATTGCAACAAAACCCAACCTCTAAATCACTTTGTTGGACCAAAAAAATACTGAAACCTAAAATTCCCAACACCCATAACAGGTAGAATCAAACATCTCACCATTGAAAGGTTAATAAATACAACTAGGAAGCAGAGGCAATGGAACCAAAATATATATTTGTAAAGCAAAGAGGCATTGAAGGTCACTTCTGGGGTCCAACTGAGCAACCATCAACTTACACAAATCTTAGAAAAGCAAATAAATATCTCTATTGCATCATACCTCAAAAACAACCGGAGTGCCACACTGGCATTTGAAAAGAACTCAGCAATTGAAGTGGCGCATGATTTCTCCATATCATTAGATATCCTGCAATATGAATACAGGTTCAAGCAATTAAGAGACTTTTTGCAACTCTTTACCATTTTTGAGCTAGTAAACAAGGAGAGAGCGAGAGAGGATGCTAATCTTTCATGTATAATAACTGATATGAGTATCTGTAAAAGCTATTGATTTTAGGGAGCTCTTAACCCCATTTACATCCCACAAGATGCAATGTCCTCAAACAAGAGGAAAATTTAAATTAGAAACAAAAGACCTCAGACAATGTTGCCCAGAACATGTCATCACAGCTCCATATTGACAAGAATGGAAGCCAGAAAAAACAATTATATAAACAGTTCCAAATATATCACTTTTGGTGAGGGGGAACCATACAACAAGGTAACAGCACGGCTATTTGCACGTCCATTACTAAAAATCATTATCCCATAAATAGACAGCTGATGAGAACTCTCAAACATACCCATTCAATGCATGATAATTTTATTACTTTGATAGAAGATGCTCCTTGATAAATAGTATAGCATGCCCAACACTCCATGTTCTGGTCCCCTCCAGCAAGCAAATCTGCGTTAATGATAGCATTGAGAGGTTCAGAGAACAGTGACTAAAAAATATTACTTTAAAAACAAAAACAAACAAAAACAAAAAAAAAAAAAAAAAAAAAATGGTCCCCTCCAGCAAGCAAATCTGCGTTAATGATAGCATTGAGAGGTTCAGAGAACAGTGACTAAAAAATATTACTTTAAAAACAAAAACAAACAAAAAAAAAAAAAAAAAAAAAAAAAACAATTTCTTCATCTTGACTTTTTCCTGTTGTTTTTTTTAATCATAAATTAATTAAAAAGAAGGGACATGGAGAAAGAATTCCTAGGATTCACAGATTTGTAGAAGAATCTTGAAGCCTGATTTGTACGGTAAATTTATATCCTAACAAAAGCTTATGACCTATAAACTATTACTGCATATTTCATTTGGCATTAGTTGTAAGAACCGTCCAATAATTTCATGTCAATCCAAGTTATCAATATAAACTTAGAAATAAGAACCAATCATCAAGTCAAATACCAAGGTCAAACCCACAACTTGTTTACTTTTTGTGGAAGGCACTTGACATCGCACCAAGACCCAACCTCTAAATCACTTTGTTGGACCAAAAAAATACCAAAACCTAAAATTGCCAACACCCATAACAGGTAGAATCAAACATCTCACCATTGAAAGGTGAATTAGTACAACTAGGCAGAACAGGCAATGGAACCAAAATATATATTTGTAAAGCAAAGAGACATTGAAGGTCACTTCTGGGGTCCAACTGAGCAACCATCAACTTACACAAATCTTAGAAAAGCATATAAATATCTCTATTGCATCATAACTTAAAAACAACTGGAGTGCCACACTGGCATTTGAAAAGAACTCAGCAATTGAAGTGGCGCATGGTTTCTCCATATCATTAGATATCCTGCAATATGAATACAGGTTCAAGCAATTAAGAGACTTTTTGCAATTGATGAAACTGGTGCAACTGATAACCAGTTTTTTGGCAAAACCACAGTGCGAAGGTGGTATTATAAGTTTATAACCATCAAGACAATCCTTTAGATTCAGTAAGTACAAGAGCATGCCATCATTTGAAAACTTTCCTGATGGCCAACAAAGCCATTATTTTTCGCTCAATATACCTAGCATGTCAATGACTGCTAATGCATTCCAAGTAGAGGTCAAGTAAAACCCTTGCACCATGGGTACACAGTATACAAATTTACTTTTATTTATTAGTTTGAGCTCTAGTTGGAATAAAAAATTTCCTAAAATTAAGGAACATCAAAAAATTAATCCAGAGGTCAAGTCCTAATGTACAAATACTTATATGGAAAGCAGAATCCAAGTCATAACTTCATACTTACTCTAGACTATAAAATAGCATCTATTTACCTTATACGCATGTTACCAACGAACTCTGACAGCCTGGCAATAACCAAAACTCAGTGAGCATGGGAATATGAAATTATTTAAGGGAAAAAAAATGGACTGAGTAGAATAACAACAAAAGGTACAGATAAAACCTAATATTTTTAGCTATCACAGTTTCTCCATCTTCAGACCCAAGATGACGTAGAACTACCTCCTCTAGACGGCCATCTTGATATGCATGCTGCAATAAGAGAACATCCACGCAGAAAAACCTAATGAGGCTCTGAACTTATTACAGTGCATGCAACCCCCATAACCAAAATAGGGGAAATAAAAAGCAGATGCACATACTTTCAAGCTGAGAAGGCTCATAAACCTGTATAGAGAAAAATGATGCAGCACAGAAAATGAGTACATTTGTAACATGACATACAAGTCACAAAGATGAGCCTTCTGTAACAACCCATATTTGCAAACAAACCACTTCATAAAGCAAGTCCACAGAACCCTTTACTGAAGGTTTTCCAAAAGAAGCTCAACAAGCTTAGTAACCCCTCTTCCACTCATGGGAAAGAAATATAACAAATATAACATTATACACCACAGTGGTAATCAGTTCACCAGCCATGTTTGTCAAATGTCTTAAAATATCAAACTGTAAGGAGCATAAACTCACTAAAAAGAGAAAATGTGTAAAAGGAAGACCTTCAAACAGGAACTTGAAGTGTACATGTCAAACTATGAGAAAGTTCTTTGCTTACAAAGTATCCAAGGAAACTGAGCACCATTAATGACAAACATAAAATTATTATGTGCTCTAGCAATCAAATATCTACCAAAGAACCTACACTTCCAGGCTTATTGACATCAACATTGGATAATGCCAGTAATCATCCCAAGCAGAAACAATCTAACCCCAGCAGGGAAACCAAGATATCAATTATAAATAATAGTATCTTGTCATAATATAGAGTTCAAAAACTACAAGCAAGTCTTTCTGCTGATGCAAAGAGTAGTAGGCTGACAAAATGCCAACATGGCAATGTTTAGAAAATCCCCACAGACAATCAACATGATTACAACTGGCTATATCTAGTAGCTCATGGGCTATAAAAATCTTCTTCATCACTTGATGAGGCAGATGTATCCAGAATCAGATCCCTTAATAAAAGAGCCATCTCCAAGGATGTTAATTCTTCCATGGGGTCGAGAGCTGTCTCGGAGGCTGTTAATTCTTCTATGGAGTTGAACATATCAAACAGGTCATCCACAAAACCAGATCTTCGTGGAGGGGGCCTGTGATGTCTCCAAGTGTATGAGCCTGGCTTGACCTTATGCTGGAACACAACAAACATTCTACCCATTAAAGGAGTCATAAAGCTAACCCTCTCCTAGATGGAAGTAAATTACAAACAAAAGGTGTATAATTCTTGGAACAGCATTGACTAGAAGCCATTCTGACAGCAACTCTAGGAACATCAATAATACAACTGCCACAAAAAAAAAGAAAAAAGAAATAGACCGTTTGTGCCCCACCTATACTTATCGATAAAGCCAGAAAATAAACCACAGAGGCTCAGAAAAACAAGCACAAAAGAGAGAGAGTGTGAGAGAACAAAACTGTCACATTGTTTTAGAAAATGTTAATTTGCTATGCTCGCCTTTGGTGAGGTAAGCAATATGTAATTTTGTAGATGATTATATTAGTTCCTGGCACAGAATAAAGATATGGGACACTTGAAATGCACAATGTAGCAACCAACCGTCTCTTATGCGGATTGGTACCTCCCAAACACATACGTGCTTGGGGTACAGGGAAGGGAGGGGTTCAGGTAGTAGCATTAGGATTTCTAACCAATTAAAAAAAAAAAATATATATATATATATATATAATAAACCGAAGCAAGAAAGGAGCATGTTCAATAGGGAAACTTGGGAGGCCTTAGTGAAAAGCAAACAGGAAAGTACCACTAGTACCATAACATCCTTAGTGACAATAGGGTTACACTGGTGCTTCGGGTATAATCTCGCAAGAATGGGATATGAAATGCAAATGTCTGAATTACAGGCAAAAACGTCCTGAGGTGCTGGCAGTTGCAGGTTATTGGTTCCTCGGAGTGTTAAGAACAAGAGTAAGATGTAAGTTTTGAAGACGAGGAGTGGTATTCCAATCTGTGTGGTCACGGTGTTGGTAGAGATGGTATCAACATAGTCAAGTGAAAGGGTATATTCTCTTTTCTAGGTATTATTTTATTCATGTTGTTAAAAGTATGTGGTTAAATGATAAAATTTACCATATCCCAATAACTTAAGCTTAAGCTTTTGGGGCAATCAGTAATTTAACACATGTTCTTTTTTTCTTTCCATACTATTAATAAATTTACAAAACAAGGACATGAGCTTATAACTTATAAGCTTATTTGTGTACACTAAAGATTAGAATGCTACATTTAGATACATGATAATACCCTACTCCTTGTTTAGGTTGCATATATGTAGACACTGGTTTAAACAAAATAGATACACCATGTAGCAAACCATTAAAATCCCAGGTGCTAAACAAAATAGCAATCAATGTAAAATATAATTTCAAAATTATAAATAATACATAACTAAATTTCCTATGGTTCATCCAAGGCAGGTTTCTTCCGTAACTTCAAAAAGAAAAAAAGGTTAATAAATTATCCTCTGGTCTTCCAGTTACCACTAAGCAAGCCCAGTTAATCACAACAGGCTTCGTTTTGCTGTTGAGATGCAACCCAAAACAATAATAACACTAAAGACAACAGCATCAACAACAATAATACATCAAATCATCATTAAAGATTATGATGTAGTACTGTTTTCCAAAGCAAGGTTGATCCAATAAAAAATACTTATCTCAATAATCTAGGATGCATGCTAATATACCAAAAAAGAGGACCATTCTGATATGTGAAACAAAAAGGTGAACGCTGTAGGCCATGTTCACTGGAATGTGGAATGATGGGAGAAGGATTGTATATAATTGTAAGAAAGTTGTATGATTTTGATATCAGTCATTATGTTTCTTTAGAAAAGGGGAAGAGAAGGGAAGAAATGATAAGAAATTTTCAGATTTCCAAACTTCTATATCTGAACTGAAGCATAACTTATCTTATATTCTTGTGTAAAACACCATAGTGTTCAATTAAGCAACGGAGTATGCGTTCGACTACTCAAAAGATAATTAAAAGAAAATCACAAAGAAAAAACAAGTCATCAGTCAACATAATGCAAAATACAACAATTATAGAAAACTACCACATCTTCACTGCAAAATCCCAGAAGATCAAGAATCAATGAGACATAAATCTTTACTAACACAGAATAATAAATTTCCAGGTAGTAAAGGATGCTTACAATAACCATTACACTAAAGAGAATCAAATTTGATTATATGTATAGCATACAAGTAAAACCGTTGCACTTAAGACTAGTTGAACCAGAAACCTTTGAAAAATGAAAATCGCAATAACTATTTATCTTATTAACATTCACGTTACCTTATAAAATCAACTACTCCCAAATGGGCGGTTTCCATTCCCAAAATCGAAGTGCTTGCAATCAATGGACCTGCAAGAAAGACAACAACAAATTACAAAACTGAGAACAACAATATGCGTTCACAATACTTCAATTGTTAGTTATCTAAATTGTTTATCAGTTTCTTGAATTTACTACCAACACTTTCAGGAACTTTGACATGCATTTGGCGTGCGTTTGTTGATGAAGATGAAGCAGAAGAATGGCCTCGAGAAGCATTAACATGTTCATATCTGCAACGACTACCACATGCACAAAGTCCTTTCTGATAATAGGTGCAAATCTGTGACCAAAAAGGCCAGCAAGAGTCAATGATAAAGAAAGAAGGGAACCTTACTAAATGAAAATTAATGGGCAGATATAATGAAATGAAGCTGAGATCAAAAGATTTACGTTATGTGGAGGATCCTTCCAATCATGTGAAAACTCACAATGAGCAAAGAACTTGCAGAGAACCCTGCAGGAGCAAGAAAAATCAAAGGTCATAAAAATTCCAATCATCTTTAACCCCTACGGCCCTACCCCACCCAATGAGCTTTCAGTGCTGATCCTCTTACAAATAAGTCTTTACAAATAATAAGCCAAAAAAAAAAAAAAAAGAAAGAGTGGCGACTTTAGCACATGTTCAGGTATCATGATAGGAAATGTTTAATAAAATCATTTAATTATTAGCATATTGGAGATAATTTGAATTTGGATCATCTGATGTTTTGTATCCTGAGAAACTATTACTTAGTTTCAAAAAAAAAAAAATCTTATCTCTATCTCTTGTCTTCTACAGGTTTCGGACAATCCCAAAAGCTGTTTTCCGTCGAAATTTCATATGAGAAAGAGAGAGAGAGAGCGCTATGTGAGCTCAAGAGTGAGAGGATTTTGTAAGAGAGAAGGTTTTTTTTTTTTTTTTTTTTTGAAACTGAAATTTCATTAAGCAAACACAGAAAAGGTACATAGCAGAAAACAACGCCCACCACCAGCAGGACAAAGCCTCCCCATTGATAAGCACAGCATAAGAAACAGTAAAAATACACTTCATAATTAGACTAATCCATTTATCATCAAAACCCATTTTCTTCATTATTTTTTCTAAAAAGCTCCATTCAATCCGATCATAAGCTTTGCTCATGTCGAGTTTTACTGTCATATAACTGTCCTTCACTCCCTTTCTTTTCTTTAAATAATGCATAATTTCAAAAGCTACAAGAATATTATCAGTTATAAGTCTGCCAAAAACAAAAACACTTTGATTTTCTGAAATAATGGTGGATAGAATAGGTTTAAGCCTATTAACAAGCATCTTGGATATTATCTTATATGATACATTGCATAGGCTGATGGGTCGAAAGTCATTCATTTTTGTTGGATTTTTTATTTTAGGGATGAGGGCTATATTCATTTTATTCAAATCTGTCATTGGTGCATTTGAATTAATGATATTAAGGATTGTTTTAGACACATCATCACTAATAATATCCCAATACTTTTGATAAAAGATAGCAATACCGTCGGGTCCTGAGGCTTTTGTCGGATGCATAATGTGGATGGCTTGGACAATTTTCTCCTTGTGGAATTTTTTTGTAAGGTGCTCATTCATCTCTTCAGTAATTTTCCTTCGTATCAGATCTGCTTCTATTCTCTCACAGCTTTATTTTTTCACTTTGCAACCTCGTGATACCTAAAAAATAAAGCTGTGAGAGAATAGAAGCAGTATATGCTGGCAATGTGGAAACGTTTTTCTATTTTTTTTTTTTTAATTGTTGCAGTAAATTTCAGAAAAACAACGTATTGAAGTTCCTTACGCGTGCTTACGGCGCGTGTCGATCGATGGAATCGATGGCTACCCACCTTTTTTACTTTGGACTGAAATTTATCACTTTTTTATTTTAGAAGCCAGGTGACCACAAACTGTGACCGCGCGTGGGAATTGTTGCATTTTAAAGTGCGTTTGTGTTTTGTTAAACGGCAATGCGTAGTGCTAATTTAATTGGTAACAATTTTGGTAGCTTTTGCATGTACTAAAAAAGTAAAAGCATATAATGTGGGCAAGTGACCTACACTGATAAGGTAAAGCTGGGCCTGGGTTTTATCGAATGGTTTCCTTTCTTAGGTATATGAGTTTTCACTAAGTTCGGCCTTTTGTTTAGGCTTATGAGACTGATAACTTATAGGACCAACCCATTTTTTGACCTTGGATTGATAGAGAGTATGATGGCAAAAATGGCCCATTAGCATTAATTTTTGAAATATTTAGCAACAGAGCACTGTTTCGGAAATAATTAGGGAAATACCACTTTTTCCGAAAACGCCGCTATAGGGCCCGAAAACGTCACTATAGGGCTTAAAAAACGCCACTATAGGGCCCCTTGAAACTGTTATGGGGACTTATAAAAAATATATTTTGGCAGGAAATACGCCGTTATAGGCCCAAAAAAACGTCACTATAATGGGCTAGAAAACGCCAATTTTCATATAGGGCTTTGTGTTTTTAGTGGTACTACACAAAAAATTATTGCAGGAAAAACAGCCGCTATAAGGGCCCAAAACGTCAACTATTAGAAGGGCTTAAAACGCCACTATAGGTGCCCTTGAACCGTGTTTATGGGGACTTATAAAAAAATTTTTCAGGAAAACGCCGCTATAGGCCCGAAAAAGTGGTACATTGCTATATAGTTCGGAAACAGTGTTTCTGAGCAAATTATTTCCAAAATTGATGGTAATGGGCCATTTTTGCCGAGTAGGATTACCAGCAAAGTTTGTTTGATTTTTTTTTTTTTTTTAATTAAACCTTTGGAGGATGCATCCAAGTTTCTGAATGACGAGGTGAGTAAAGCAGTGATCATAGTGCCTACAAACTTTAAAGATTCATAAAGGACAGCTACGAAAGATGCAGGTCGCATTGCAGGGTTAGACGTCCTGCGAATAATCAATGAACCTACTGCTGCTTCGCTTGCTTATGGGTTTGAGAAGAAAAACAATGAGACCATTCTGGTTTTTGACCTTGGACTTGGAGGTGGTGCTTTTGACGTTTCAGGTATGCCAATTACTTTGTTACTCTTCTTATTGGATTTTTCTCTGTTTTTGGTAAGTTACATGCACACCCATTGCCCTTTTTATGAGAGGAGTAAGGTAGAGTTCATTGACTTTTTTCCTTTTCTCCTGCTAATCCGCCTCATATGTTTGTTTTTACTTATTTTGTAGAGAACTATCCTTGTGGACTGTAGTCAAGGCCGGCCCAAGGCCTAGGCAAGTTAGGCCTAGGCCTAAGGCCCACCAAAAAAACAAAATTCCTTAGAAAAAAAAGCCCCACTTTCAACAGTTAAAGACCCAAATTTTTATAAAATTACATTTATATATTAAAGGTTGGGCATTTTTTTATTAGTAATATTAAGAATACTACAAATTTTACTATTGGCTTACAAATTACCATGTTATTAATCACAAAAAAGTGACTTAAACATTCAATAGTTAAATTGATAAAGTTCATAAATGAGAGTCAATGTCACATTATATTTTGAACATTTTATAGTGCTTTTAGTAGATTTTTCCTTTTACTATCGTGCACCCTTGATGCAGTGGTCACTTCACTGTAAGTTGAAAACTGCTACTCTGTGGTTGCCCTCTATGCATGTTCCAAAATGGAATAATTCTCATATGAAATATCAGTGTGTGTTTGATTTCCATTACTGGAGTTTGCTGCCTTTTGATTTAAAACAGTATGTTTTTGCCAATATGAATACCTATCTGCCTACATAAGTTCAATGGATTACAACTGAAATCTATTTTTTCCTTAGGCTACGAGGACCAATTGAAACTGCCTTGAAAGATGCAAATCTTTCCTTCAAAGATTTAGATGAAGTAATCCTTGTTGGTGGTTCTACTCGCATCCCAGCTGTTCAGGAGCTTGTGAGGAAGATGACTAGAAAAGAGCCCAATGTCACTGTAAATCCTGATGAAGTTGTTGCTCTTGGGGCTGCAGTTCAGGTTTGTCCTTATCTTGTTGAGATAAACTACCACTTAAGCGGGTTGCAACATTTTGGATTTTTTAATTTTTTTAATAGGAGGTAGAGCAGTTGAACTCTCTGATATGAAGATATGTTACTACTTGTTCTAATAGCTTAAGCTACTAGAAATGGTGAATTGAATTATTTAACAATTATTTTAACATGCTCTAATTTTTTTTTCTTAGTCTATTTGAAAAATAAATGACTATGTATCTCTATTTTTGATATTATTTGTTGTAATACTTATTGATATTGCATAAATTGTTGAGGCATCAATATTTATTTTGGTCTTTCTTTCTTTTCTTTTCTTTTTTTTATTTTTATTTTTTATTTTTTCAGGCCGGTGTTTTAGCTGGAGAAGTTAGTGACATTGTGCTCTTGGATGTCACTCCATTGTCTCTGGGACTCGAAATTTTGTGTGGTGTAACGACAAAGATTATCCCAAAGAACACAACTTTGCCAACTTCCAAATTAGAGGTGTTCCCCACTGCGGCAGATGGGCAGACCAGTGTAGAGATTAATGTCTGTCAGGGTGAGAGAGAGTTCATGAGGGTTAACAAGAGAATGGTGATGATATGATCAATGTAGATTTCACAGATAGTGAGCAACTCTTAGAACTTCAATTCTGACCATGCATACTTGCATACTTGTATAAGTTCTATGTTAGTTTGTGATTTTGCCAAGTATGATGAGTACATTTTCAAATGTGCTTTAGAGTTGGGGTAGTTATTAATGGCATAAAACTTGGCAGAAGGTTTAGTCTCTTCAATTGCTAGTTTTTTTTTTTTTTTTTTGCTAAATAATACGAATATATTAAGAGGAAGACCTAGGGACTAACCCATCTAGCTTCTCCACCGGCAAAAGAAAGGTAGGATTAGAGGAGATGGGAATGGCATTGGTACAAAGCAAAACATGATAATTACCCAACAAGTGGACTAGTTAGAAATTTCTTTGTAATGAATAGTTAGAAATTTCTTTGTAATGAAAAGATTCGTTGCATGTATTTGTTTAAGAACTTTTGTTTGTAATCGTTCATTCGGTGTAATTGAGGATGAAGACAAAAGTTTTTTGTTCACTCAATCAACTTCACTATACACATTTACAAATTTTGGTCAAATGATCGGTTGAGCTAATATAAGAAAAATTTATAAGTTTGGACCGAACTCAACATTATACGAACTAATCACAAATCCAAGCAATGCATGGGAATAAATAATTATTTTATATTGTAATATAATGTATAATTTTTTCTCTACATAATCAACTTTATATGTGAAGCATAAAAAATCAAAAAATCAAAAACAAAAAAAAAGTTAAAATAAAAGAACTAGTGACACGTTAGATGTATTTTAAAATTTTAGTACTGTCTTACAAACTAATGTATCAAATTTTTAATTAATTAATTGTCATGTCCCTACGTATCCGACCTTATTTTCAAATATATATTCTTATATCAAACACATTTTTCTTGCGTGTTGTACTTCATAGTTCTGAGCATCACTAAAAGCTGTCTCATGCTTTGTAAGATTGTAGTTTGTGGGATCACAAGGAGTGTACCTGCCTGCCTCAGTTGAAATTGTGTGGCACAGATCTTCCATGCCATAATTGCTCTCAATTGCTTGAGTTGAGAAGAGGCCAAAAAGAGAGAGTCTAGGTAAATATTCACGCATGCTTCAGACCAATCTTTTTATTATATTTTGCATCTAATTGTTCAATTGAAACTCTTACTATTTTTAAGCAATGCCATTTATCTGGGAGCCCCTCTGTTTCTTACCCGATCCCCGAGAAAGGACTTCAACTATCTCCTTAACAAGCTCAAAGGAAGACTAGCAGGATGGAGAAGTAAGACCCTTTCATGGGCTGGAAGGTGTACCCTCATAAACTCAGTTACTCAAACCACCCCCAACTACACCATGTCTTCTTTTAAAGTTCCAAACAGCATTTGCAACAATTTGGATGCGCTATCCAGAAAATTCTGGTGGAAACCAAAAGAGCCGAAGGGTAAGTATCTAGCTCTGAAATCTTGGGATAAGTTGTGCACTCCGAAAGATAAAGGAGGGCTTGGTTTTAAAAAGGCCAACGACATTAATAGTGCATTGCTAGCTAAATTAGCATGGATGATCGCCTCAAAGCGGGATAGCCTATGCATGTCAATTCTAAGAGCCAAATATAAAGTCAAGGAGGGATGGCTGCATGAAAACAATTCAAAACACAGCTCACCAATATGGAGAGCTATTGAAGAAGTCAAGTCAATAATTGTAAAGGGTGCGTGCTACCTAATAGGTGACAGAGCGTCCATTAATGTGTGGCAAGATCCTTGGGTACCTTGGATTGATGGGTTTCGTCCCAAACCCAAAACCCAGGATGACCCAAGAAACCCTCTAATGGTATCTCATCTCATGGATCAAGAGACTTGAACATGGAAAGCTAATCTCATTCAGAATATCTTTGATGTAGAGTCCTCAAAAGCCATCCTCTCTATCCCTATCTCTTTGAGGCCGAAACCAGATAAGCTCATCTGGGTCCACAATCCAAAAGGAAATTTCACAGTTAAGTCAGCTTTTCGTACTGTTACAGAACAACACCTCCTTGCCATACACTCCGATGTTGACTGGAAAAAGATATGGAGGATCAAGGCCCCCGAAAGAGTCAAGATGCTAGTTTGGAGAATCGGCGCAAACATACTCCCGACCAATGAGAATCTTCAACGAAGAATAGCCAATCTGGATGATTTGTGTCCACTGTGCCACCAAGAAATTGAATCCACTGTCCACCTTTTCCTCCAATGCTCAATAGCTAGAGCGTTGTGGTTTTCTTGCTGTTGGGGTTTTAAACCTGAAGACCAATCATGCTCTACTAGTGGAGATATCATGAAACTACTCACTGATCCACCACAAGCCCCATGCCCCCTCGATGAGAGTTGGATCATCACTCTAAACATGGCCTTTGTTCTTGACGAAATTTGGCGGGTAAGGAATCAGGTAGTACACCATGGCGGAGTCATAGATATTCATGCATCCATCAAGCTAATCCATCATAAGCTGGCAGAATACTCATTGGTAAGGTTTTCCAGTGTCCCTTCCCCCTCTAGCACTGTGGCCTCCCTTCTCAAATGGAATCCACCCCCCCTCGGTTGGATTAAACTCAACACTGATGCAGCCATAGGTAAACATAGCAATGCAATTGCCGTTGTAGCAAGAGACCACAAAGGTGAAGTATTGAAGGTGTGAGCAATATCTACTCCTACATGCCCCCCTCTCAGAGCTGAAGTATCTGCCATTCTCTGGGCTATCCAGCTTGCTAAAGTTGAAAAATGGCCACACATAGTCATTGAGGGAGACGCCAAAAATTGCTTTGATCCTTTATCCTCCTCGCCAACTGCTCCGGATTGGTCTATTAGTAATACTGTCAGTAGCATCCTTAGTCTTAGAGAGTTTTTTCTTAATTGTATTTTCAATTGGGTCAAGAGAGAGTGTAATTCAGCTGCTCACGCTACTGCTAAGCTCTCCCTTTCATCTTCTAGGTCCTTTTGTTTCAATAAACTCAGTCTTCCAGATGTCTTAAGGACAATTTGTGAGGTTGACTGTAGTGCCTCCACTTCTTTTTAATTTATATATATATTGAAGTTTATCAAAAAAAAAAAGCTGCCTAAGCATAACTAGGCCCTAGTCTTTCATGTATGACAACACCACAAGAGAAAGAGAGACGTTGTGGCTTTGGGTTTTTTTTTTTTTTTTTTTTTTTTTTTTTTTTAATAAAATATTAAAAATTATATATAGTAACTATTTGGTCCGGTCCAGTCCGGGACCTGGACCGAAAACTATATGGTTGGATTTTTTAAAAGCCTAAAACGGCAACAACTAAACAAAAGAACAAACGACGCCGTGTGCTTAAATGAAACATGCGATTAGCACATGAGCTTTCAGTGCTGATCCTCTTGGCATTATTTACCACACAAATACGAGTAATTCTTAGTGACTTTCATTTTAGGGCTAGTGTTTTAGCTGGAGAAGCTAGTGACATTGTGCTCTTGAATGTCACTTATTACTTCCATTTTAGATCTCTCTATTTCTGATATTGTCCACTGTAGTACTTATTAGAACTTGCATTAATTGTAGAGATAGTTGAGGCATTAATATTTATTTTTTTGACTTTCATTTCCGGACTTGAAACTTTAGGTGGTGTGATGACAAATTATCTGAAGGAACCCAACCTTACCAATTTCCAAATCAGGGTTTTTTTCTTTTCCACTGCAGCAGATGAATATAAACGAGTATCAAGGTGAGAGAGTTTTCGAGGGACAACATATCTCTTGGAAGCTTTCGCTTAGATGGCATCTCACATGTGCCACTTGGAGTTCCTCAAATTTTGGTGAAATTTGGTATTGATGCCGAGGGAATTGGAATGAAGCAAGATATTGCCATAACTGGTATTAGCACCTTGCCAAGTGAAAAGGTATGTTTTGAAAAAACTGTTGTTATGAAGAGTGTTTGGTATTTGATCAAATTAAAGTTTTTGGTTAATTTAGGGCTTGAATGATCCTGAAATTCAACCTAGCTTAGCCGAATATAATTATCTAACCATCTGAGAAATAATCGAATACATATAACAAATGCAACTATAGAAATATAAGAGATTGCATCACCAAACTCCAAGTAAATCAAGACTCATTTCTGTATTAGTGCATTTTACTACTTAGATATTTTATACTCCTATTACCATAGCCATTGTTGGCAGGGAATGATTTTTCTTGTTTATATGCTAATTTGTATTTTCTAAATAAAAAAATTAAATAAAAATTCTTTATTTCTTTATCTTTAATTTTGATTTTATAGCTCAAGGGCTTCTTCTTCTTCTTCTTCTTCTTCTTTTTTTATTATTTGTTACCCCTTTCAATGATGCTACCATGGTCTCCAAGAACCTATATCTTTCTTTTCTTTCTGAAATCTCAGCATTTCTAGCATCTATGTTTTTCGATTAATAAATAAATAAAAATAAATGGAAACATTCACATTTTATATTAGTAACCCAATTATGTTACTAAACCCCATGTTTGCATGTACAAAATAAAACTATTGCAGGTGATAGGATGGTTAATGAAGCTGAAATTTTTGCAAAGGGAAGAAAAGGAAATGAGGGATGCCATAGACACAAAGAACCATGCTAACTCAGTTTTGTACCACACTAGAAGCAACTAATATAGCTAGGAGACAACGTTCCTAGCTTGACAAGGAGAACGTAGAGGCTAAAGTGAATTCACCCAAGCCATTAAAGATGCAATGGATCTACCCAAGCCATCTCTAGTGGATCTACCCAAGCCATATAAGATGCAATGGCTGTCTTGAATCAAGAAATTATGTAACTGTGGTAGTCAATGTTAATATGAATTAGAATTGGATTGTCTATTAGCTTTTTTTGGATTGACTTCATTGCATGGACGGCAACTATTGTTTAGCCTTGAATTATGGAATTTTTTTTCTAAATAACAATAAATATTAAAAAATTTAGTTAATTGTCAAGTTTCAAAACAATGTTGAAAACTAGCATCTCGAGTGTCTAAAACTCGAGTTCCAAGATAAAAATCGAGTTTTAAAAACTCGATTTCCACAAATTGAATAAAAACGCCGCTATAGGTCTATAAAATGTCACTATAGGGCTTAAAAACTATACTTACAAAATATTTTATAGTCCTATAATGGCGTTTTAAAAACTTTAAAAACTCCCTAAACTTATACTTACAAAAATTTTTTTGCAGAAAAACGCCACTATAGGTGAAATTTTTTTTGCATGAAACTCGAGTTTTAAAGACTCGAGATCTACGTGGCATTTTCACACTCGCAAAGCGAGTCTTTTGAACTCGAGTTCTAATAGGATCTCGAGTTTCTAAAACTCGAGATGCTATTTTCCTTTATTGTTTCAAACGTTGTCTAACTAACTATATACAATCCTTTTGCACTACTATTTTGCACATTACCTCTGAATTATGTTAGAGTTGAGAGAGAACCATTTGATAAAGAGTTATTTGGGTGTATTGGGGTTTGGGTTTGTGAGTGGTTCTACACCACCTTTGTACTCTCCATATTTGTTAGTAAAACTCTCCTTGTCACCGCCTGTGGATGTAGGCCAAAGGCCGAACCACGTAAATCCTCGGTATTCTCTCTTGTATGTGGTTGTTTATTTATTTATTTATTTTTTTCCGCTCATAATATTTATTTGTGAGATTTTTCTAAAGACGTAATATTTTTATAAATAGATCTTAAGCAGGAGTGTATCCAAATACCCTTTCCCACAATAGTCAATTTATGGTCAGCCTAGCGAACTCAGTGTTGGGTTGATTCTGGTATTACACTTGGGTCATTTAGATCAACTAGGAAATTACCTAATGGTGATGATATGATCAGTGTAGATTTCACCGATAGTGAGCAACTCTTAGAACTTCAATTCTGACCACGCATACTTGCATACTTGTATAATTTCTATGTTAGTTTGTGATTTTGCAGAAGGCATAAAACTAGGCAGAAGGTTTAATCTCTTCTATTGCTAGTTTTTTTTTTTTTTTTTTTTTTTGCTAAATAATACGAATTTATTAAGAGGAAGACCTTTGGACTAATCCATCTACCTTCTCCACCGGTAAAAGAAAGGTAGGATTAGAGGAGATAGGAATGGCACAGGTACAAAGCAGAACAAGATAATTACCCAACAGGTGGACTAATTAGAAATTTCTTTGTAATGAAAAGATTCGTTGCAAGTATTTGTTTAAGAACTTTTATTTGTAATCGTTCGTTCGGTATAATCGAGGATGAAGACAAAAGTTTGTTGTTCACTTGATCAACTTCACTGTACACATTTACAAATTTTGGTCAACTGATTGGTTGAGCTAATATAAGAAAGAATTTTCAAGTTTGGACCAAAGTCAACATTATACGAACTAGTCGCAAATCCACGCAATGCATGGGAATAAATAATTATTTTATATTGTAATAGAATGAATAATTTTTTCTCTAAAATTTTTTGAAGATAACTTGCTCTTCCTTAAAATTAAAAATTTTCTATTCAGTCCAATTAGGTTTACTTCGGTCCAATTTGGTCCACTCAGTCAATTTCAGTCACCCTTCTGTCCATTTTAAACTAATTGAGTCTTAACTTGATTCTTTTTGTAGGTTTTCATTTCAAGTTTAGCTCCCAAAAAAAATTTCTTTATTTTTTGGTTGAAAAATATGAAATTTATTACATTTGGGCTAAAATCTTTTTTTTGGAGTTTAAAAAAAAAAAACTAAAATAGAAATTACAAATTACAAATATGAACATAAAAATGCAATAAAAATGATAAATATTCAAACGTTTAATTCGGACCATATTGGTTCTATTTGGTCCATTCAATCCTCTTCGGTCCAATTTGGTCCCATTCAATCCTATTTAGTTCATTCAGTCCACTAAAATTCTATTCGGTCCAATTCGGCCCATTCGGTCTTATTCAGTCCAGTTCGGTCTAATTTGGTCCATTGAGTCTACACTGGCTCTACTTAGTCCACATTGGTCCTATTTTGACAACTTCAGTCTACTGCAATCTACTCAGTCCACATTTGCTCTCTTCGGTCCACGTTGGTCGTATTCGGTCCACTTTGATCCACGTCAGTCCTATTTGGGCCATTTAGTCCACTATGGTCTGATTCGTTTCATTTTGTACACTTTGGTTCTATTCGGTCCATTCTGTCCACTTCGGTCCTATTCAATCCACAGTACTCCTATTCGTCCAGTATGTCCACCTCCATCCTATTCGGTCCAGTGTGGTCCCATTAGGTCCATTCTATCTACTTTGGTCTTATTCAGTCCTATTAGGTCCTATTTAGTCCTTTTGTCCATTAAAGTTCTATTCGGTCCAATTTGGCCCATTCCGTCTTATACAGTCTACGTCGGTCTAATTCGGTCCACTCAGTACACATTGGCTCTATTCGTTCCACATTGGTCCTATTCGGTCCATTCTGTCCACTTCGGTCCTATTTAGTCCACATTACTCCTATTCAGTCCACATCGGTCCAGCATGTCCACCTCGGTCCAAATTCATGCCATTCGGTCCATTTTGTCCACTTGGGTCCTATTCCGTCCATTCGTTCTAATTCGGTCCACCTTGTTCCTATTGTTGATGTAACAAAAATTATACTTATTGTCACATTAAATTACTTTTATTTTGTTAATAAAATTAGTAGCTCTATAACATTTTTGTTGCAATGACTTTTGGGCCTTCAAATTTCTCCATTGGCCCATTACATTGTAGTGATACCTTGCATGGGCCTGAAGGCTAGAATAGCCCTCCAATAAATGATAGAAAAACAAAATAACAAATTATAAATTTATAATAATTCATGAATTCAACACTTTTATTTGCAACATATAAATATCGTGGTATTCACCCTGGTCCCTGTGGTTTATCAAATCTTAAACTACAGAGTTGATGGTAGCTAGAATTGTTGATTTGTTGTAAACTTTCTTTTAGTGCCTTTGCAAAACTATATATTATCCAACAATTTGTTGTAACAATAAACACTAATTTGGTGTTTGATTGGGTTGGATCATTGCGTGTTAGTGCCTCATCTTATCGTTTTCTTTGGCATATTGAACCAAAGATGCATATCTAACGTTGGTTTAAATAGGCTTATTTGTTGCATTTTTTATTAGTTAAATTATGTTTGGATTTAGGTCCAATGTTTCAATATATTGGATTCAACACAAATAAGAACAATTTTTATTTATTGAATTTAAATAAAATATTATATGTTTAATTTAAAAGAAAAAGAGACAAAATACAAATAATTTAATGATATGGAGGATGTTGCTAAATTTAAATGTTGAATAAAATAGGATAAGAAGAAAAAATAGTAAAAATTAAATGTATAGCGATAAACACTAAATTATTTTAGTTATGCTATGTAATAAAATAACATTATTTTATATACTATTTTTATAATGCAATAGGATTATATTTGACAATCAATGAGAATAAAAAAGATAACAACATAAAACTCAAAACTAAATCGTATCAAATCAAAGGAGAATTCTAAAAAATACAAAAGTTCATCAACCTAAAGTAGAGATGCGAGAAAAAAAACCAAAAACAGGAAAAAAAAAATATATATATATATATATAGAGAGAGAGAGAGAGAGAGAGAGAGAGAGAGAACATTTTGTGTGTGAAAAAATAGAAAATAAATACTACGCTTTAGCTTTTAGATATGTATAGATTAGACTCAAGGCCATAATTCATTAAAAAATAATAATCTAATAAATCTTATAGGAAAGGCTGGATAAGCAAGTCAAAGAAAGCTCTTGGTGTCATGCAACACTTAACTCCTCCATCAATGAACCTATAGAATAAGAATTTACATTTTTTAGCACCAGCAACTCCCTGTACATGTGGGATTGCTTACCCTTGTGCACTCTTAATCAACTTTATATGTCAAGCATTAAAAAAAAAAAAAATTAAAATAAAAGAATAAGTGACACATTAGATGTATTATAATTTAGTACCATCTTACAAACTACTGTATCAAACTTTTAATTAATTAATTAATTGTCCCTACATATCCAAACTTATTTTTCAAATATATATTCTTATATTAAGCACAATTTTCTTGCGAGTGTTGTACTTCAAAGTTCTGAGCATCACTAAAAGCTGAGTGTCATGCTTTGTGAGATTGTAGTTTGTGGGATCATAAGGAGTGTGCCTGCCTGCCTTAGTTGAAATTGTGTGGCACAGATCTTCCATGCCATAATTGCTCTCAATTTTGAGTTGAGAAGAGGCCAAAAAAGAGAGTCTAGGCAAATTGTCACGCATGCTTCAGAGCTAAGGCAGCATATTATTCTTTACTCTTTAGAATGTCACATAGACATTAGAATAGTCGGTGGACTGGTTGAGCACATGAGCTCGTTAAAGAAAGTAACAGGGGCCACTAGTTCACTACACAACCAAATCAGTAAGAGTGAATTTGACCCGTGGAGCTTGTAATGTGCTAACCAAAAGCTTGTAGTTTTTCGTACTTTGATAATGTGATTATTTGGACAGACCCATCTCTTGTGGGTGCTCTATACACAAAAATCCTTATGAATTTGATATTTTTCCTAATGGTTGTAGACTTCCTTTAAATATGTAACGTCACATCAATAATATTTTCGCAACAAATCTTAGGTAGCAAACTGTTGTTGATAAGTAAAAAAGTGATGTCAACGGTGAGCCTAGATTAGAATCAATTATAATCAATAACTTAGAACTTGTTGTGAAAATATTGTGGTCATAAAATTACTCTTAAAAATTAATCTTAATTCTTTTTTTTTTTCTTTTTTGAGAGAGTTTCAACTTATAGTATCCGTTCCTGATGATAATTTTTTATCACCAAACTAAGACACCAATCAGTTTTTAGTGTAGGCGAAAATTGAACCCCAGATCTCTTATTTAACCATCAGAGACTTTACCAGCTGAGCTAATTGGAACCCACATTAATCTTAATTCAAGTTCAAAGGAGAGATCTCTATCACATAAATAAAGAGTGTGGCTATTATTAAATAAAAAAAGAAAAGAAGAAGAAGGTAGATATATTTCATTGATTTGAAATATTTGTTACATAAAAAAATGACTCTCGACAAGAGGAAAGAAAAAAATATCAAATATATATTAGTTACGGCTTTTGATAGCAAAAATCTTAAATATAATAAAGTAATCAATATATCAATTTCTACGCTACAACTTCTGGGAAAGTAATTCCTAGTTAGATTTAATTATTTATATATTTTTCATAGCTCGATCATCTGTTCAAGATTTTTTCTAGCATGCTCGAGTCTATCTGTACCTTTTCACTAAGCCTAAACTGCCAATAGTTATATGGTTGGGTAATTTGCATTGATATTGATGAGTTCCATGTTATAACATAAAATTTATGACCTACCTTTTATCACTAAATTTTCTCCCAAAAAAAAAAATTGTCATTAAAAAAATAGGGTAAGTCAGATAATGAATTTTTTTTTTTTTTAAATCATGAAGTTTATTTTTAAATTTTTTCAATAGCAATACAATTTTTTTTTTTTAGGATAAGATATTAGTTTGGTTCGAAAATAGATTTTCAAGGCCAATGGGCTCCCAGCTCTCTACCCTTTGATGGGCCGAAGTGAGAGTTTACAATGGTGGAGCCTATTTTGGTTTAGAGATGTTGTTAATGGACGAATCTGCCCCTGGATCATAGTACAGGACCTGGTGATAACTAAAAGGGGTAAAAGGGTAACATTAAATTTTTCTCAATGGTAATCGATATAACGGAAATCGAGTGCCTTGTAAATTAATAGAGAGTCACGATCAATCACATTGCTTTGTTTTTATCCCTCTCCCTCTGTCTCTCTCTCTCTCGCTTCAAAGCTCAGGTATGACAAATTTCTGGCTCTCACTCTCACTCAGTCACTCTAGCCCATCAACATTTGATTTATTTTGGTTACCCAGTTGAGAGAATTTATGGGTTTTGGCATATATGTCTGCATGTAGTCATTGACCACGTTTACAAAGATATTCATGAAGTTTTTCTATACAATTCTCCTTTCAAAATTTCTGTAAAATTCTGTGTCTTTCGGTGACTCTGATTGTTAGGAGTACTTGGAATGCGGTGAGGAGAGCTCAGTTAATTGGAAGGAAGGTTGCTGGAATTTGGAAAAATGGGTTCAAATACTCTGTAAGTCATTGGATTTCTTCATTATTGTTGCGACTGGGGTCATTTTGGTTCAGTCATTTGTGTTACTTATTTGTGCTAGTTGCTCACTTCTTGGAAGATTATTGGACTTTTCTGCAATGAGATTGTGTGTGTAATGTCATTTGGGTTTGAATGGAAATGGGTGGAACACCCTTTCCAAATAATAATAAATATCAAAAAATTTAGTTAGTTGTCACGTTTCAAAACAATACTAAAAACTAGCATCTCGAGTATCTAAAGCTTGAGTTCCAAGATAAAACTCGAGTTTTTAAGTCTCGATTTGTAAGCGAAAAAATTCACGTGAAAATCGAGTTTTAAAGCTTTAAATCGAGTTTGTACGCCGCTATAATGCTTTAAAACGTCATTATAGGGCTTAAAAACGCCACTATAGGGCTCACAGAACCTGATATGGGGTGATCATACTTATAAATTTTTTGCAGAAAAACGCCGCTATAGGGTTTTAAAACGTCACTATATGGCTTAAAAACGCCACTATAGGGCTCCCTGAACCTAGTATGGGTTGATCACATTTATAAAAAAAAATTTGCGAGAAAACGCCGCTATAGGGCTTTAAAACGTCACTATAGGACTTAAAAACGCCACTATAGGGGAGTTTTTTTTTTTGCATGGAACTCGAGTCTTAAAGACTCGAGATCTATGTGGCATTTTCAGTCCAAATCGTCCAGCCAAACACTCGCAAAGCGAGTCTTGGAGACTCAGGTTTTAATATTGATCTCGAGTTTCTAAAACTCGAGATGCTATTTTTCTTAGAACTTTGAAACGTTTCCTAACTTACTACATAGTTGCCCCTCACACTGCTAGTCTGCCCATTCCCCCGAAATGGGTGCTACTACCACATGAGTATGGGTGCTAAATCCATACTCACGACCCAAACCCACAACAAAACCTCTTTATCTAGCCACAAGTTGTTAAAGCCTTATACAATCTTTTAGTATTTTTATTAAGGCTAAAATCCAAAAGATAGAAGTTTCTTTGTAATGAAAAATTTCATTGTATATACTTCACTAAGAACTAACACTACATAAATTGTAGGATTCGCACAAATCAAATTATTATTGAAATAGGGCCAACAAGGCTTATGTCCGTGTTGCCTTCGACTTCCAATATTTTCTCTACTGAGAACTGCTTAGACTTCTTGGATTCATTGAACTTTTGATAGTTTTTCTGCTATTTTACTTCTTTTTTGTTTCTTTAGGGTGTTCACCACTTTTTTGCGCTTTTTAATTAAATACTATTAATTAAAAAAGGGTTTTTTTTCTTTTAGGTACTAAACAAAATATATATATATATATATATATATGAAGACACAATAAATTCAACCTAGTAAAGTAAATGCCAAACAATAGTCGCATAAAATTACAATTCAATCCAATCAACCCAATCCAAAACATTTCAGTATTCTCAAGCTGCTCTTATGCTAATTGACCACAGGTCAGGTCATTTAAGATATTCATTTGACTCATCTAGAAAGCCACAAATCTTGAATTTTATAAGAATTGAATGGTGGTCACCAACTAATTGTGCTAACCAAGGGTTAATTGAATTTTATAAGCTGCTCTTATCCAAAACTGAATTACCTTGAAAAAAGTCTTTCTCCTGGTGCAATTGAAACCGCAAAACCAAAATTAGATAGTTTGGCAGTGAAAGATTTATCCAAATGTACTATTGGTCTTGATCTGCCACAATGCATGTAACAAATAGCATTGTATGTCTCCATGGCAATTCTCACACGGTCAAGCCATGAGATCAGGCGAGGAACCCATTTGCCTTTACCATGGAGATTATCAAAAAGAGTGTTGTTGGAGATGAGCTCAAAAACCAGGATGGGAATTTCAGTTTCCAGGCAGCAACCATAGATTCTGAAAACATTCTTGTTACTGATCGATTGTTTTATTGCAACTTGATTTAAGAAGAAATCTATTGTCTTCTCAAAGGACCAAAGTCTAAGAGGGCCTTTAACTTTAATAGCAACTTGCCGATCATCTAGTTTTCCTTTGTAGACAGTTCCAATTTCAGCACCAAGTATTAGATCAGGATCATAGTTATTTTCAGCTTGTCGAATGTCCTTGGCAAAGAAAACCCCAATTGTCTCTATATCTCTACCTTGGTTGCAGGAGATTTGCTTCTCTAGTAAGATTGCTCCATTCTGGATGAAGTACTCTTCTTTGGCCTCAAATACCTGCATTGCTTTCTCCATCTTGATTCTCTTCTCTGTCAATAGAATCATTGAACAAGTGACTATCACTTCATATATTCAATCTCATATTTCTTCTATTACAAATCAAAGAGTACATAATCTTCCAAAAAAAAAAAAAAAAACATAAAGTTAGTGAAATAGTTTCTTGATGTTATTGTTAATTTGGAAGTAAAATACTTTAAGATTTTCTCACCTTTTATCATCCCCATTATGCTATTCCAGAGACTCATAACCTGTAGCAAGAGAGTATTCAGGAGAATCTTAACCTGCATCAACAACTAATAGTATAGTAAGCACATGAATCTTTTAACTAAAATTACATCTAAGATATACTAGAGCTAAGTCTTTGCTAATCATGATATATTTACATAACGATAAGCAATTGGCCTAAATCCATTTTAAGTGGATAGTTAACTCTCCATAATTCATATCATGAGTAGAGGAGAAAATTCACATTTGGAATTAAAAGGGGGAAATTTCAAGTACCTTCAGAGAAAGCCAACCTAAAATTCTTAATTGATGCTATTAGCAGTTTTGTTGCAAGTTGTACTAGAAAGCAACTTTACAATTTTGGTCATACTCTTTATGTGGTATTAGTCATAATTTGATACTTGATGACAAACCACAACACAAGCAATCCAAAGTCCAAATCCAAATCCATACTCCAGCCACAAGTTGCCTTAAGCAATCTGTTTGGGTTTTTATGAAAGCTAAATTCCAAGATAGACATTTCTTTGTAATGAAAAGTTTAATTGTATTTTGTTTAAGAACTTTTATTTGTAATCGTTCGGTGTAATTAACAATGAAGACAAAAGTATCTTGTTCACTCAAATTCATTGTACACATTTAATAGTTTTGGTTAAACAAACTTATGATCAATTGAGTGAATATAAGAAAAAATTTAGAAGTTTGGACAGAACTCAACATTTAGTTCAAATAGACCATAAAATAAAGACAAATGACAACTATAAGTACTTTAAGTTCTTTAAATTTCCCCTGATATCCTTCAGCCAGCACTTAATCCATGCCTGAATTGAGTAGGCTGAATGAAATCAGTTCTAATGGACAGATCAAACCAAGCAAAAAAAAGTCTTTTAACAGTTCCAAACATATAAAACCTCCTTGCATACTTTAACATAAAGCAAATCATTTTATATGGAAATGACAAGAAGGAAATATATAGAAGAATTAGAATTCTAGTTTATTCATTTTGAACTACCTGTGAATGTGTCATGCCTTTACTAATGAGCTTGTACTTAAGGACTTCTAAATAAGGACAACCCAGAAGCCTAATTCTGAATGGAAGAAAAGAAAATGGGATAGAACAACAAATCGATATACCTTTGACCATAAAAGCTTCCCGTTTCAAAGTTTACTTGCTTTCCAAAACATGATTTCTACTGCTTTTCAAACACCAACAATGTGCTTTGTCTTGCCATTCATTTTTTTGTACATTGAAATGAAGGAACCAAAACAATACAGGAAGAAAAGAGTATAAGATTCAGAGTTCACTGCCTGTTATCCAAGCTAATGTTCATAAATAACTTACAGGCAAGGGTTGCTAGGGATCCAGACTCTGCCAAGACATCCATCTACCTGTCAAACCCAAACATTTGTAAAACTATTGAATATCCTTCACCACAGCCTCTCTATTGGCCAACTCTGCCACCTGATTGTAAATTCTAAGAATACTAACAGAGAGAAATCTCAAAGCTAGAAGATGCTATGTAATAGCCAATAGGGAACATCCTAAAAGCTGCAATATATATTTTTGCCGTTTAGTTGATATGTGCCATTCTCATGATCTCCATTTCCCATTTCTGATTTTTCCTCTCATTTTTTTTTTTAAATCAATTTATTAAATACAAAGACATTCACATTTTATTAAAGGAAGGCTGTCATTTCAACCATCCCAATAGTTTGAAGTTAGAGAACGGATGGTATGTCAAGGAGGCTTTCCTGGAGCTTCTAGATCAATAATAGATTCTTTTGATTAAAAATTAAAATTTTGTTTATTTATTTATTTATTTTTATGTTATTTACGATGCTCTTTTGATATTATAGCAATAGGGATCACTTCTAGGTGTGATGCCTATCAATTTATATGTGAATATCATTCATTTTACAATTCTATGAAAAGGTACAAAGTCACTTTGCTTGGTGTTAGGACTTAGGAGGTTCAAAGGTAAATGCAATATCTACATAGAGCTTTTGTTCATGTATAATATGTATTTGACTTGCATGCATGCACATACAATTAAAGGAATTCATTCTTGAAATTTTGTGAGTGTCATGTTTATTTTGTGAATATCCACAAAAGGATTAAAAAGGAAGAAAAAGCTCAGCTGAAACAACCAGCCATGGACATGCACCTTCTCTATTTTTTCAAAAAAAGCTTGGATCCCCTGCATTTCCTTCTCCTACCCTTGCAGCTTAACTCCAACAGGATTGGTTGCCAATTGGGACACTCTCTAAAGGTCTACACTTGATTATCTTGCTGCTGTCAATGGTTTTCTTTGTTTTTTGAATTGTTAGTTACCCTGCACATTAAAATCAAACTTTTACAATACAAGATCACATTAGTGGCAAAGAAAAGCTCTTTACTCATGGTTGTCTTGTGAGAGTGGTTCTACACCACCTTTGTACTCTCCATATTTGTTAGTGAAAATTTCTTCTTGTCGCCAACCGTGGATGTAGGCCAAAGGCTGAACCACATAAATTCTTGGTGATCTCTCTTGTATGTGGTTGTTTATTTTTCTTTCCTTTTTATTTTATTTTTTTTCTCACTCATAATATTTAGTTGTGAGATTAGCCAATCTAGAACAGCCAATCTATGGTCAGCCTAGCCAACTCAGTGTTGGGTTGATTCTGGTATTACACTTGGGTCATTTAGATCAACTAGGAAAATAGCTGATGGTGATGATATGATCAATGCAGATTTCACGGATAGTGAGCAACTCTTAGAACTTCAATTTTGACCATGCATACTTGCATACTTGTATAATTTCTGTGTTAGTTTGTACAGGCTATGTTAGTTTATGATTTTGCAAAGTATGATGAGTATACTTTCAAATGTGATTTAGAGACGGGTAGTTGTTAATGGCATAAAACTTGGCAGAAGGTTTAGTCTCTTCTATTGCTAGTTTTATTTTTTATTTTTATTTTTTTATAATTTTGCTGAATAATACGAATTTATCAAGAGGAAGACCTAGGGACTATCCCATCTACCTTTTCCATCGGTAAAAGAAAGGTAGGATTAGAGGAGATGGGAATAGCATTGGTAATTCAGTGTTGCTTTGGCTTCAGGGCAAAGAGGATTACCTTTTACATCAATCCCAGTCCATGCACGAATGATGTTACCTAAATGGTTTCGGAAGAGTGTAGCAAGGTATACATTGTTTGGTCTCACAGCAACATCGGATTTTAAGGTCTAGCGGATTCGTCTTTCAAATATTTCACAGGGTTTGTATTTGTAAAATTTGGCCTATAGTATATAGCTTTCAAAAAAATGTTAATTAAAGTGTAATATCTTGTAGGACCCCATTACACCTCGTGTTTCCTATAGTGTACTATTCTATGGCTGAAGTAATGTTTGCAATGGAACATTACAAATTGGGTAAAACAGCCCTCCAATTAAAGTTGTTTCTTTATAAAAGATTTGCCAAATAAGATCAACTTGTCACCTTCTCAGTTTTTATTAGCTCAAGATTTCTATGTAAGTAGAAGCCTGTGAAACCAATGGTACCGAGGGAGCTGTCATCTGCTGGTGGCTATTGTTGTTTATGCTATATCTCAAGCATTTGTAGAGAAAGAACGTTGGAGACAATTCATTATGGATTATATTATAATCAAGTTTTATCTTCATTCTCATTCTTCCATAAACAATTCAAATGTTCTACAATTGGTGTTTTCCTTCAATCTTATTAAGGATTTTTTTTTTTTTTTAAATCATAGGACAAAAACATAACGATAACAGATAGATGGTCATTATAAATTTTCAAGAAAGGGAATAAAACCTCTTAAACTTTAAGGGAAAGAATTGAAAATAGATTATATTTCAAGATTGAAAATAATTTTTTTTTGCCAAAATATTATTCAAGAGTTTAAATCATCTCGGTTCATATTATTTTCATGTCTAGAATTTTATACAAGTAAGAAAAACTAATTTTTTTAAAAAAATTATATTTTGTATCTAATTGTTCAATTGAAACTCTTACCTTTTTGAAGCAATTAAGTAAGGTGAGAGCCATAGAGGAAGCCGTTGCCTAAGCATAGCTAGCCCCTAGTCTTTCATGCATAACAACACCACAAAAACAAGTGAGACAGAGAATGAGAGAGAGATCATGGGAGATGAGAGAGTTTTTGGGTTTTATTATTTTTATTTTTTTTTATATATAAATATAAAATATTAAAATTTATATATAATTAGCCACTGTTTGGTGCGGTCCAGTCCATTATGGGACCAAGACCGAAAACCTATATGTGTATATGGTATAAAAGGGCAACAACTAAAGAACATACGATGCTATAATAAAAGTGTGATATTTAGTAATGCACGTGGGACCTATAAACAACGCCATGTTCTTTCACTTGGTACGCATTCTATGCTTCAAAGAAATTGACAGCATTTCTTGTTAAATTTTACTCATCTTTTCAGCAACCAAACTATTGAATATTGCTTTAGAATTCTACTTTGAAGGGTTCATATTATAAACTGTTATTATTATTATTTTTTTTTAAATACACGTTCAATTGTGTTCTGTTGACAAAGACAATTATGTGAAGGACTACTGAGTTTTAATGTCATCGATGTCATTAGCTTTCTTGGGGAGCAGATGTGACTAAATTACACTCCAATTTAGATCAGTTCTCACTCAGGGGCCCAAATTTTGGACATGGTCTACCATTGTTGGAAAGAATGATATGACTGGGACAATAATTTTCAACTAAGCCTGTGGTTCACTGCAGAAGGGGCCCAAGGCCCAAGAAAGTCAGTCTCCTCCTTCACTGCAGCATTATTTTCTACCTCTCCTCTCACTCTTTCAGCGTTCCTTTGGCCACTAAGAAATAATGGCTGAAGCAATCCTATTTGGTCTTGCACAGAAAATGATTGAAACTATCTAATTATTACGAGTTCAATATTTTCTGCGATCTTATTTGCTTCAATTCATCCTTTTCGTTTGCTTGGAGATTTATGGTAAGGAAAAGACAATGAATGTATCACTTTATCCATTTGTTTCTCGCCTCACCTAAATAGTGAAAAAGGAATGCATTCATTCATTTAATAATATCTCAAGGCTTATATAAGATTAACCACAACAAATAAGAGATAACCACTTGGCCTGTGTTGCCTTTTCTAAAATTTAAATTATAAAAAAATCTACTTGAGCTGAAATTTGATCTTTTTTCTCTTGTAATTAACCCTGTACAACATATTTTATTTCCACAATGTATACTAGTATATAACTCCATGCAAACGCATAGATGCATTTAAAACTAAACCAAATTTTTATTATAAAAATATAAATAATTAGTCAAATTATTTTTTTTTAAAGCATGTAACACATGCATTCATGCATACATATAGACACATTTAAAATTAAACACAATTTTTATCATAAAATAAAGATAATTAGTCAAATTATTTTTTTAAAGTAAACGTAATTATTCACATATTAAAATTCTTACCTAAATTTAATACTACTTATGATCTTTTTTTTTTTTTTTTTCTAATTTTTAATAAAATAGAACGTGTGGTGATTTTTGTTATGTGATGATTTTTATTTTATTTATTTTTTGAGAAACATGTGGTGATTTTTATTGAGTATATGTGATTTTTTTTTAATAGTTTATTAATATTAGATTCTTAGTATTATGCACTTATTAACTCACTTGACACAAAGATTAAAAAACTTAAGTAGACACATGGCACAATCTTAAGTAAATAATTATGGTGTAGTACCCACATAAATTTAGACTCATGGTGCAAAATTGGATTATAATTTCAAATTCTAATTCAATTTTCTCTAAACTTTACCTATTAATATATATATATATATATAGATGACTTATAAATTTGAATTTTTTTTAGTTATATGATTATGTTTTTTATGGTTTATTATAATGGACACCTCGTTTTCTACACTAAATTAACTAATTTGGCAAAAAAATTTAAAAATTTAGATTAAATGAGACACATGATGCAAAATTAAACTTTAATTGAAATTTAATTTTTACACTAAATTAACTTATTTGGCACAAAATTCTAAAATTTAAATTAGATGAGACATGGAGCAAAATTAAACTCTAATTGAATTCCAATTTGAAATTTAAGGTCCGTTTGGATACCGTTTATTTTGCTGAAAACTGAAAACTAAAAACACTGTAGCAAAATAATTTTTAAATATGTAAATAGTGTTGTGACCTGTGGAATTCATTTTTAATGAAAGTTTTGTTGAAAAAAGAGGTTTGTGGTTCCTGTGAATAGTACATGGGACCCACTGAACAGTGTATAATCACGTGAAACCTAACTTCTAAAAAAAAAACAAAAAACGTGAAACGTAAAAACGCAGAGATGTGGACGTGTATCCAAACAGATACTTAATTGTATTTTCTCTTTACTTTACCTATTATTATAGATATGATATATAGATTTGGTAGATATGTAGAAAATTGAAATGATAGAGAGTAAATTTGATCTTTTCTCTCTTGTAATTAACCCTGTACTTATTATTAGATGGAAAAATGAAGAAGTAAAGGGATATTTTCATAATTTTCTTTTCAAGTGGAGGAATAATTTTGTAATTTTCTTCTAAGATATAATTTTTCTTAAAAGACAAAAATAGGTTAGCTAAAATTTTGTAACTTTCTTCTAAGATAAAATTATTGTACCATTTTTATCAGTTCTCAGAGGCCCAACTTTTGGACATGATCTACCATTAGAAAGGATGTTATTAATTGTACAATAATTTTCCAGCTATTGGACAAAATTTCCAACTAAGTCTGTGACCCACTCATTTTCTTTCAGTGCAGAAGGGCTTAAGGCCCAACATTCATCACTGTGCTTCGTGGTGCTTGGTAATGTAGCATGAGTAAGTCTAGTGCAACAAATATTACCACAATTTTGTTACGTGGCAACTTGTAAATAGTGAAATTATGGATCCATAATTTTATTTTTACCACTCACGAATTGCTACGTAGCAAAGTTGTAATAAAGTTGTGAAAAAGTTTGTGTTTTAGTCTTTCATGTTTAATTATGTTTTCATATGAAGCTTGTTATTTATTTTTGTTAGTAATCTAACTTCCAAATAAGTTGTTTCCATCATATCATGTCACTGATATAATGCTAAGTATCATTAGATTACTAGCAAAAATGAACAACAATAGTAACATAAAAACAAAATCAAACTAGAAGTTTTGAAATGAGACATAAAGGGATAAAATGAAAATAATCTTAAACTTTAAGGGCCAAATATGTTTTTTAGTCAAAGAAAATTTATTAGAATAACAAAATTAATTCATCCTAAAGGTAGATTAAAAACAAAAGTAATTCACCCAAAAGGTTGATTAGAAACAAAATTAAGAAAAAAAATTGAAAGTGATATAAACTAATCAATTAATCAATCAATATCAATATATATGTAAAAGCAGAGACCTCATGTGGAAAAATATGAGGTTCTGCCAAGTGGCACATTATATGACATCCTTTTTCATTTAAACTTCCACCTTATCTAAATTTAGCATTTATGTCAATCTATTAAGTAATGGCAAATGCATTTATTTCAATGTATTAATAAAATTCAAAAATTTGTATACATTTATAACTTTACATGCTTTGAATTGATACGGATAGAATTAAAAAGTCATGGAAAATGTAGGAATAAAATTCAAAGAATTTGTATACATTTAAAACTTTACATGCTTTAAATTGATACGGATGGATCTAAAAAGTCATGGGAAAGGTAGGAATCAAAAAAAAATTTCAATTTTCTGCATAAGACTAACTTTAATGCAAAATTGTAAGAGTTGAATTCAATGAATTGGACAAATATTATTTGTCTCCACATCAATCAATCAATATATATAAAAACAGAGACCTCATGTGGGAAAGCACAACGTTCTGCTAAGTGGCACATTGTATGACATCCTTCTCATTTAGGCTTCCACCTCATCTAAATTTAGCATTTATGTCAAACTATTAAGTAATGACAAATGCATTTATTTCAGTGTATGAATAAAATTTAAAGAATTTGTATACATATATAACTTTACATGCTTTGAACTGATACGGATGGATTTAAAAAGTCATGAAAAATGTAGGAATAAAATTCAAAGAATTTGTATACATTAATAATTTTACATGCTTTGAATTGATACGGATGGATCTAAAAAGTCATGGGAAATGTAGGAATAAAAAAAACTTTTCAATTTTCTGCATAAGACTAACTTCAATGTAGAATTGCAAGAGTCGAATTCAATGAATTGGGCAAATATTATTTGTCTCCACATTTGTCCAGTATAAATCTCCATTTCCATTGGACTTAAAAATTAAACTTCCATAATTTTCTCACAATATCTTTGTTTTTCTTTCTGAGAGGTATGTTAATTTTCAAAATATTACGTTTGTCTTAAATATTTTGTTTAGATTTTATGTATACCGTTTTACTTATGTAGCATTGTAATTTATTTAGGCTTAGTTTTTCATATTATGTGCCGATTTATATTTTTGGTTTTCTGTATGATGCGTATACCTGGTAAGGATCTATTTTTAGCTACTTTTAGTTCAATTAAAATTTTGGAGGATAAATTGTGATATTATTGCATCACTATGACATTATTTTTTCTATTGTAGTCTCATGAAATTCTAGAAGTTTTTACAGCTAATTGATATATAAAACATAAATAATACAAGAAAGACACCTAGGAACCAACATGTTTGTAGGTGACAATTTCACTATGATCTGGTGACATTTCTTGGTTGCATAAATTAGAGGAATTTCCCCCCCAATGTATTTAGTTTGAATTTAGTTTTAGTAGAAAGCCTCATAGATTAAGTGTGACTAACAATAATAGTATTCATGAAATCAATCGGTCATAAATAATTTCTTACAAAATTTATCAAAATGCATCGTGCATCATGCGGGATATCAGCTAGTTATTGCTAATAGGAGAGTCAAAATCAATTTTTTTTCTTCATTGCTACAGATGCAAAAACCATTTCAACACACTCAAAGCTAGGCTATATAATTGTATGGAACATGCAGTCTTTATTCTCTCTCATGAGTCATGATTGATTTATGACCTTATCCATTCATTCTCTCCCTACCTAATTAGTGGAAAAGAAATAAATTTATTCATTTCATGATATCTCAAGGCTTTTATAAGCTTACATATAACCTTTGTTTTACCTCAAGAAAGAAAAAGATAAGCACTTGGCATGTTCCATTTAATTTAATTTTTTTTTTATATATAAAAAAAAAAAAAAAAAAAAAAGCCACTTGGCTTGAATTTTTATATTTTTATTAGTCCGTCTAGTGGAGATGAAAAAAAATGGAAGAATAGAAAATATTGAGATGATAGAAAATATCTATGTCCCCTTTGTATATGTACTAAAGACGATGGGGAAAAAATGATAAAGAATAAATCACTATTATATCCTTATTATTATGTGAAACAAATTAAACAATGGAAAAGTGGACGAATAATTTTATAAGTTTCTTCTCAAACCCATTTCCCTTTGTAAGGTTGAATTTAATCAACCATTTTATTGGCTTTATTCCATGCCAAATTTGCTTGTATTTCAGCATTTAGTAACCCTGTATTTAGGTGGGCTTGTTGTAAGGGTAGTGAGTGAGATAGAGTGAAGTTTGCTCAAGAGTGTGCAAGAAAACAGAGACTCGCGGCTTGGCCTCGCAGGTGACTCGCGGCTGCAAACCGCCAGACGCAGCACACGTGCCAAGCATGCCGGAAGGTGAACAGTCATGCTAGCTGGAGTACTACAGGACAAAACAGGACAACTGGCCATATGGTTATCTCGCGACTGGATCTCATGACTCAGTCAAGTCGCGAGGTCAAGCCGCGAGCGACCCCTATTTTGTAAAACCTGACGTTTCACATTCCTCTCTCACTCCAGTATAAATACTCCTTTTACCCACAAATGTAAGAGAGCTTCCAGAGAGAATTTTAAGAGAGAAACCCTAAAGAAAAACAAGATTGATTCACCAACAATCTATACATTAGAGTCTCTTCAAATTCCTCAACTCTCTTCCTCTCCATTGTCAAATCCTTGAGAGGTATTTTACCAAACCTTGTTCTCACCATATTCATCACTGTGAATGGGCTGTTTGGATTTCTGGGAAGCAGTTAGGAAGGAACCAATCTACATTGGTTGATGCTATGGTCTAGTAGCGGAATCTGGGAAGCTAGAAAAGAAAAAGGTTCGGCGCAACCTCGTTGGAGCAAGAAGCTTGGAGGGCTTAGGTGCACTGGGTAGATTAGGCTTGGAGGGTCTTTTGTTGTCCATGTATCCCAACTATATTTTCTAGTGGATTGATTACCGCTTGGAGGGTGGCGAAGAGGTTTTACGCCGAGGGCTTCGGTTTCCTCTTCGATAACACATCGCGTGTTGTCTTTGTGTTTGCATCTTCCTTCCCTTTTATCTTTGCCTTATTTTCTGATGTGGATGTCTTTTATAATTGGCTTAGATTGATTTCCAATTCTGTTTATAGCTTATGTTAATTTTCCGCACACTAGTTGTTTGACATAATGCTTGAATTGGTTTAGTTGTAATTTGGGGGTCTAAACGTTCAAGGGTTTTTACACATATTTGAACTTTCACCCTTCCATTTTCTTCTCAAATTTGGAGGAAAAAAAATGATGGGTTACATAAAATTCATTTACCCTATTTTGATTCCCCTCTCTTTTGACCCACAACCACACAATGAAAAATCATATTTTCCTCTCCCTTTTTTTCCTTCCCCTTTTTTAATTCTTTCTCTTCTATTATGTTCTACTAGCATGTAACCTATGCATACCCATTGATGCATTTAAAAATAAAAACAATTTTCAATCATAAAAATATACATAATTGATTGAATCATTAGAAAAATAAATGTATTTGGATGCATATTAAAATTCTTGCCTAAGTTTAATACTATTTATGATAATTTTTATTCCAATTTTTAATAAGATAGAAAGTGTGATGATTTTTGCTTAGTAAATATATGATTATTTGTTTAATTTTTATTTTCATTTTTATGTTTCATTAATATTGAACTCTTAGTATATATTTTGCATTCATTAACTCACTTGACACAAAGATTAAATAAATTTAGTGGACACATGGCACAAAATTAGCTCACAAGTGAATACTAATTTAGTATCTAATCAAATTTTTCTCAACTTTGGCTTTAAATATATATATATATATATATATTAGATACACACATGAATTTACTCTTCTTTTTGTTTATTGAGTTTTTGATGGTTTATTTATTTTAGACCCTTTGTTTTTTGCACAATATTAACTCACTTAAAACAAAAACTAAAAAATAAATAGAACACATGACGCAAAATTAGACAATAATTAAAATTTAATTAAGAATCTAATAGAAATTTCTCTTTGTTTTGGTTTTAATTATATATATATATATAGATATTTTTTTGGATTATGGTTCCTCTATTGTTTGTATAATATATAAACACAAAAAATTATCAAAAGTTAATAGTTGCATTTGCGAAAATTTACAAGTGCATAAAAAAAAATTAAGTATATAATTAATTGATATACTTCGGCTGAGAGGCATGACCCTGCGCAACCAATCCAATATCCAACACTACTTTTTTCTATGAAATAATTTTTCTTTTTCTTTTTTTTCTTTTTTTTTTTTTTTTTTAAGACAGAAAATTGGTTAGCTAAAAATTACAGTACCGTGCGTTTATACTTTAAAGTGCAGTTCTCACACAGAGGCCCAACTTTTGGACACGGTCTACCATTATAATGATGGTATGACTGGCACAATAATTTTGCTGCTACTGGACAAAATTTCCAACTAAGCCTCTGTCCCACTTGTTTTCTTTTGGTTGCTTTTTCTCTGCAAGATTGTGCCAAGAAAATGACCATAGAAACCGAATGATATCGATGACATTCGTCCACATAAAACTCGGTCTTCCTTCATTGCAGCATTACTTTTACACACACTTCATCACTTCTAGCCAGCATTCATCTCTCTCTTTAAGCGTTCCTTTCAGCTACTACCAACAAATGGCCGAAGCAATCCTCTTTGGTCTTGCACTGAAAATGATTGAAAATCTGGGCTCTCAAACTTTCCAAGAGTTTGGATCACTCTGGGGTGTCGAAGGTGAGCTTGAAAAACTCAAGGACACTATTTCCACAATCCAAGCTGTACTTTAGGATGCAGCGGAGCAGCAAAGTCATAACCATCAAGTCAAGCACTGGCTCGAAAAGCTCAACGATGCAGTTTATGACGCAGATGACCTGTTGAGTGAGGTCTCAACTGAAGCTACAAGGCGAAGCATGGTGAGTAAGAATAAAGTTGCAAAAGAGGTACGCACTTGCTTTTCATGTTCAAACCCAATTGCTTTTCGTTATAAGATGAGTCGTAAAATAAAGGCGCGCAATGTGGCAAAAACTAAATGCGATAGCAGAAAACAGGAAAAGCTTTCACCTGAAAGAGTTCCATGTAGAGACAAATGATATGAGTAGGAAGAGGGAGACTCACTCTTTTGTTCCGGGAGAAGATGTTATTGGGAGGGATGAGGACAAAAAGGCTATCATAGACCTATTATTTGACTCTAATGTAGAAGAGAATGTTTCGGTCATTCCCATTGTGGGGATCGGGAGCTTAGGGAAGACTACACTTGCTCAATATGTGTACAATGATGAGCAAGTTCAAAAATACTTTGAGTTAAAAATGTGGGCATGCATCTCTGATGTCTTTGATTTAAAAATAATTATTGAAAAAATAGTAGCATCTACTTCTGGTAATGCACCAGTTGGAAACCTTATAATAGATCAGTTGCAAAGTCAACTTCGTGAAAAAATTGATAAAAAGAAATACTTACTTGTATTAGATGATATATGGAATGAAGATCCTGAAAACTGGCGTGCATTGGAAAGTCTTTTAATGGGTGGTTCCAAAGGTAGTAAGATTATAATAACTAGTCGTCTTAGATTGGTTGCAGAGATTACATGCACAGTTTCACCATATTTTCTCAAAGGTCTGTGCGAAGAACAATCTTGGGTTTTATTTAGGCAAGTGGCATTTAAAAAAGGGCAAGAGGCCAACAATCCTAAACTAGTGAAAATTGGAAGGGAGATTGTACACATGTGTCAAGGGGTTCCACTTGCTGTAAAGTCCATAGGAAATATGTTATACTTCAAGGAAAAAGAGTTTGAATGGTCATTCGTGAAGAATAATATAGAAGCAAATATAACTCAAGGGAATGGAATTTTACCAATTTTAAAGTTGAGCTATGATCATCTCCCATCACATTTGAAGAGTTGTTTCACTTATTGCTCTTTATTTCCTAAAGATTATGAGATGGATAAAGAAACAGTGATACAACTATGGATAGCACAAGGGTTTGTCCAATTATCAAACAAAAACCAACAATTAGAGGATATTGGTGATGAGTATTTCAAGGATTTACTTTGGAGGTCCTTCTTTGAAGAAGTAGAGAATTACAAAGGCTTAAGGTACAAGATGCATGATTTAATTCATGATCTTGCAGAAGCTGTTGCAGGCCAGGAGTGTAGGCTTGTTATTTTTGATGGCAATAATATTAATGAAAAAAATCGTCATGTATCATGTCCATCTTATATTGACTCATCTTTTAGGGAAACTTTAAGCTTGTTGGTTAAAGCGGTCAAGGTACGTACATTTCTTCTTACATATGATAATCATGTATCTGGTGCCTTAGAGGAGTCAATGTTGAATACAATTATTTTGAGTTTCAAGAGCTTGCGTGCATTAGATTTACATGCATTGATGATTACTTCAATACCAAATTCTATAGGGAAGTTAATACATCTAAAGTATCTTGATGTTTCTTTTAATATGGATATTGAAACTCTCCCTGACTCAATTACTACATTGTTGAATTTGCAAGTACTAAAACTTTATGATTGTAAAGGTCTTAAAGAATTACCCAAAAAGTTTAGAGAATTGGTTAGCCTCAAACATCTTTATAATGATGGTTGTTATAATTTGAGTCATATGCCTCGTGGATTAGGGCAAATGACTTCACTTCAAACATTACAATTATTCATTGTGAGCATCTCCTCCCGGACTGGTGGATTAGGTGAATTGAAGGACCTAAAAAACTTGCGAGAAACATTAGAGATCACATGTTTGGAACGGTTGGAAGAATCTAACTCAAAATCCATTGTTGTGAATTTAAGAGAGAAGCAACATCTTGAAAAGTTTATACTAAAATGGTATCATGAAGGCCAAGTAGAAAATAATGAAGATGAGAAGTTATTAGAAGACCTCCAGCCGCACCAAAATCTTAAATATTTGGAAGTGTATCAGTACAAGATTGTGAAATTTTCAAGTTGGGTCTCTTCTCTGGTAAATCTTGTTAATTTAAGCATAGAGAATTGTAAAAGATGCAGATATCTGCCACCATTGTCTCATCTCCCCTCTTTAAAATCTCTAATGCTTGATACGATGAATTTAGAGTACATATCCGATAATGATATGAGTAAAGAGGTGCCTGCTTCATCCACAACACTATCAACAGCGTTCTTCCCATCTTTAAAGTCATTCACAATAGAAGAATGTCCTAATTTGAAGGGATGGTGGGGGAGAACACCAGATCATCAACAAGATCAGTCTCACCACTCACTACCTTTATTTCCTCTTCTTTCTCGTTTGCAGATTAGTAATTGCCCTAAAATGACTTCCATGCCCCTGTTTCCCAATCTCGAAGAACGGCTATTTTTATCGAATGTCAGTTTGAGGCCTTTGCAAGAGACAATGTCAATGAATTTTTCAGTTCCCTCTTCCTCCTCCTCATTATCCTCTTCTTCTCCTCTCTCCAAATTAAATAAGATGACTTTAGTTTCTATAGAAGATATAGAGTCTCTTCCGGCTAAGTGGGCACTATATTCTCTCAAGGAACTACACATTCGGAATTGCCCTAGACTAACATCTATGTCTGGAGCGGTGCATTATCTCACCTCCCTCTGTTCGCTATCAGTTGGCAATTGCGAGGAGTTCGATCCATTAAGAGACATGCATGATGATGGCATGGAATGGCGATGCCTCATTTGCCTCTGTGATTTATATATTAGTGGCATTCCGAAACTGAAGTCTCTCCCTGTGGGTCTTCAATGTATTTCCACCCTAAAAAAGCTCACCATTTCAAACTGTCCCAATTTAATGACTTTGCTGGAGCTCACCTCACTTGAATATCTTCATATTAAAAGATGCGAGCCTAATCTGACATCACCTCTTGAGATTAGTTGTCTCACTTCTTTACGGTCGCTGGATATTGGAGACTTTCCCAATTTGATTACTTTTCCCGAATCAATTGGGAATCCAATCTCATTTGAAACGCTTTCCATTTGGGGATGTCCCAATCTCACAACACTACCTGATGATGGTTTTCTCAAGTCTTTACAAAAACTGGAAATTCGGAATTGTCGTCAGTTAGCGGAAAAATACAAAAATAAAATCGATAAGGATTTCCCTAATTTGGAAATCGATTGGGGGTATTGAGACCACAGCAGCAAACGACTCTACTTCGTCTTCTGCAACGGCCACTCCCCTCTTTCACTTGGTACGCATTCTATGCTATCAAAAGAAACTGAGCTTTTTACAATTATATTCTCTATGCTACGTTGATTTCCATATATTTAGTTAGAATCTGTCACTTTTTCGAATTCTATTCTTTATAGAGACAATATTATATATATTCAGCCCTGGTATAATTGAATTGGTATTTGTTATTTTGTTAGCTTTAACACTTTATTATTACTACCTATTTTTATCAACAAACAACAATATCCAGTGTGGTTTTTGGGTTCTTACATTATGTCTGGTTTTTGTTCACTATACAATGATAACATAGTTTGGACTTGCAGAAGTGTTGTTATAGATTTTAATTTATGCACAATATTTAGATACAAAGATAGGATCAGTAAAATAAAAATCTAGAGTTAACCAATTGAATTCTCACATGAAATGGATAGTCTCTTTTTGCAAACCAAACTGACATAAAACATAATATTAGAAACTTTGTTTTATATTCATTTCCTCACTATTTTGGAATAATTCCAGGCAGAAATTGCTGGGGAATGGTCTAAGACTACTCGCATCCAAAATTGAATGTATTTCAGAAGGATATACTATAGGTCCATACATCTCCTTTAAATTCAGCTTTCTTTGTTAATAAATTATCCAAATTCCTCTTGTTTTCCTTCAATTAGAAGTATAAGTTGTGTGCAGAATGTGGAAAAGCGGGGAATATAAAAACAGACCAGAGTTTGTGATCTCCAAAGGGAGTCAATACTGCAATTATGTAAGACTTATGAAAAAAATCAGTGGTAAATCTTTTTTTTTCCTTTCATTTATACTTTTATTTTTGCATGTTCTCAAACTTATATCGGGCAGTTTGGCACGGATAAAGATCACAACAAGGTGTTAACAGAAGAGTTGTTCCTTTTCAAGAATGGCTTCATTATGCACACAGCTGATTTCTTAGTGAAGCTATTGAAAATTTTCAAACCTAAACAGGTAATTATTTCAACTCACTATATTTATTTCTTTATTAAAACAGGTTGGCCATGATTCTCAGTTTGTGGCTCTAGTTTCTGTAACTCACTTTACTCTGTATCCATATGAATAATAAAATGAGTAATAAAAATCAAGTTGTTCTCTACAATCTAACTATAAATTTTTATTTAGTTTTATCTCATTATATTGTTAGGAAGATGCTTCATAACACTGATATTATTAAGAAAAGAAAAATCTTGAGATCTGGTCAGTTGATCAAAGGGATTTAACACCACTACTTTCTTAAATTCAGGCATCTCCTTACTAAATTCACTTTGAATTTACCAAATACTGGCTCTCTTCATTCTTCCTTTTAATTTCAGGTTTAGTGAATTCATCAGTTATTGAATTCTGAATGTGGGAGCTTCGAATTTGGAAACACAGTTTTTTGTGAATTTACTGCAACTACAAGAAAATAAACTGGTGTAAATCTCCCTCTTATCTTTATATATCTTATTTCAAAGATTAGGTTTTGCAAGATGGTAGAAATTGTATTATTTTCCCCTCTTTTCCTTTTTTTTAAAGTTAATTCTCAAACTTATTTTTGATAGGTTGAATTGGATGAAGACTGTAGCTTGGTATTAGCAACAATATTTCCACCTATCTTCAGTTAAAGTTCAATTTCAGGGTGGCTGGCTCTTGGACTTTTCAGCAACCCTCTGTGAAACCTAAGCTTATTGAAAACTTTTTTTTTTTTTAAATAATTTATTTATCTTAGTGTAGTTGTTTCAATAACAAAATAAACTCATTATCATTTTCTTTTCTGTTTTTTGCGTATCAAATTGTAACTCTTTCACCTATATATATAACAGTACTATAAAGCATCCATTTGAACTTAGTTACAAGAACTATCATGGGAAATATTTTATAGGGATTAAGTATCTAGCAAATAACGATTATCTGAAGAATTTGAATCTTCTGTGGAAATACGATGATGGGATGTATCGCTTGGATTCTTTCAGAATTTGAGAAGCTGATGTAGGTATGGAATTCAGTTAGACTTGTCTATAATTAAATGTTACATTTGATTAGAATCAAATTTGAAGAATCTTGAGTTGTGATCAAATGCATGAATATTTATATATACAGAATAGGTAATGAACCTTTCTTCTATTACAATTTTACTATGCAATTCTTGAGGTTGGAGATGGAGTGTCTAGGATATTTTCTACTTTGGGTGACACTCATCCAAGAAGCAATGGTTTTGACAAGGTTGGAACAGGAGAAACTGGTAGATCTTTAGTTTATATTCTTTGTTTTCTGATTTATTGTTAGTTGTTACTAAATTACACCCTTACATTCTATAATTTTTAATAGAAAATAGATGATTGGCTTGCAGAAAACTGTAAGAAAGATGAAGGCACAGATCTTCTGAAAGACAAGCAAGCATTTACCATGATGATGTAGTCATCTCTGACTTAGACTGATATTAGGTATGTGGCTATTTCTATGCCTTCTTTAAGTTGATCTCTTTATTTGCCATGATCATATAGAACAACCATTTGCTTTTCTAGTTTACCTTTCATTGCTACTGCTGTTGTGGATGGCCCAAAACACATTGACACCACACTGATAGGGGTCGAATTTGCAGAACTGTGTTCAGATTTGCTGGACAGGTATGCTTACTGACAATCGTTACTCGCATATGAAATATCAATGAATGTTTGATTTCCATCACTTCAGTGAATTAATGCTGCAATCTACTTTTTCATAGGCTTTTATCACCTGTTGAAACTACCTTGAGAGATACAAAGCTCTCCTTCAAAGATATAGATGAAGTAATCTCATTGATGGTTCAACTCGCATCCCAGCCGTTTAGGAGCATGAGGAAATGACTAGAAAAGAGCCAAATGTGACTGTAAATCCTCATGAAGTTGTTGCTCTTGGGGCTATAGTTCAGGTTTGTCTTGTTCTTCTTCTTTTTTCCTCTTTATTTATGGAAGAAAACGTAAAGCTCTCTATTTCTGATATCATCTACTGTTGTAGTTATTAGAATTTGCACTAATTGTTGAGACAGTTGAGGCATCATTATTTAATTTATTGACTTTCATTTCAGGGCTAGTGTTTTAGCTGGAGAAGTTAGTGACATTGTGCTCTTGGATGTCACTTATTACTTTCATAGAGTTCTCTATTTTTGATATTGTCCACTGTAGTACTTATTAGAACTTGCATTAATTGTTGAGATAGTTGAGGCATCAATATTTTATTTTGTGACTTTCATTTCAGGACTTGGAATTTTTGGTGGTGTGATGACAGATTATCTGAAGGAACCCAACCTTACCAATTTCCAAATCAGGGTTGTTTTCTTTTCCACTGCAGTAGATGAATATAAACCAATATCAAGGTGAGAGAGTTTGTGAGGGACAACAAATCTCTTGGAATCTTTTGCTTAGATGGCATCCCACATGTGCCACATGGGGTTCCTCAAATTGTGGTGAAATTTGGTATTGATGCTGATGAAATCCTTTCGGTTACTGTAGTTGACAAGGGAATTGGAAATAAGCAGGATATCACTATAACTGGTGCTAGCACCTTGTAAAGTGATAAGGTATGTTTTGAAAAAACTGTTGTTATGAAGAGTGTTTGGTATTTGTTCAAATTAAAATTTTTGTTTAATATGGGGCTTGAATGATCCTGAAATCCAACCTATAGCTTAGTCGAATATAATTATCTAACCATCTGAGAAATAACTGAATATATATAACAAATGCAACTATAGAACTAGAAGAGATTGCA